>NC_060180.1:59444958-59609958 GCF_021184085.1 Oncorhynchus gorbuscha
GCCGTATTACACCAACGTCTGCTTCTGAATGTTTCCAGGACTCTCGGCTTGTTGGTCAAGCGCCTGGAGAGGGGAGGCAAGGCGGAGCAACATAGTCTGTTCCAGGAGAATGACTGCATCGTACGCATTAATAATGGAGACCTGCGAAACATCCGCTTCGAACAGTAAGACGCCTGTACCTACCGACCGGGACCACTGGTCCTGAGCCCCCCTCCACTCCCTGCCAGCCCTCCTCTGCTCCTCTCCCTTACTCTCCACTGCCATGTCTTCTAACCAAAGCATGGCCTCTGCTGCTGTCTGTTGCTAAGCTAACCCCATTCTTGTTTGATGATTCCTAGGTCGTTCCTACTGTAGGATCATGGTAATATGGAGGCTGCCTGCCATTCCTCTCAGCCTCGTTCCTCTCCATACTTGCAATCCTTTCTAAACCTCCATGTATTTAGCAGCTCCATCTGTTGCTACTAGATGCTAACATCTTCCTATTAGACTCCTAGATCAAACCTACCTCTGCTCTACTTGCTTGGCTTCTGACTTTCAGGGCATCCCCGGCTTTGATCTGTCTCTCCCTCAGCTCCTCAGTCTGAGCAGATCCTAACAGCCTAGCTAACTGCTGCTGCCTCCCATTGTTCACTGCTGCAGATACTGTTCCATAGAAATAGACTGAGGGCTTCCTGCTTCATTCCTATTTTATACAGTTAAAATGGCTGCCAGGCCACCCATTATGGAGTCATTGACTTGAATGGGGGAGGCCATTCTATTCATTCTAGTTCTGTTGTACGCTGCTTGCGTGCCATTCTAGAATCCAGCTAAAGCTTTTGAATGCAATCTTACATTCCTCATCATGCTTTATGTAATGTGCTTTTCAGAAGCATAAGCACTGGTGTACTGTGAAAAATCAGCTGTCATTTGTTTTGTGTGCACACTTACACATTCACAATAACCTATGGCTATAGTGTAGCCTAGCGGTTGAACAGGATTCCCATGTGATTCTGGGAGGAATGGGAGTGAAGTTCTAGGGTCCAGTTCAGGACAGGAACAACAGTCTACAGCCCTCAAACGCAACTGGACCTCAGTCAGTTCCACTGCATTTTTTCCCTTTGTTCTACCTTAATCAGGGACTGATTTAGACCTGGGACACCAGGTGGGTGCAATGAATTATCAGGTAGAGCAGAAAACCATCAGGCTCCGGATGTCTTAGGGTAAGAGTTGAGTACCCCTGGTCTACAAGAATAGTTAAAAACTGAGTTTTATTATATTTTTGGGGGGGCGGAAATGTCATGTGGAGTGTTGCACGAAAACGACTGTAGGCTAGGCCTAATATGGTTTACGTAATAAAAAATAAATGGTCATTTCCCGCCTCCCCCTTCCGCCGGGGTCACTCCCGTAGTATTGCATTGCTGCGGTTTAATCAAATGGGCTACCAGCTGGAGAGTGGGACAAGCAGCATTGCTGACCTACTCATTTTACCATCAAGCCCAATTGTTTACATATTTAACTATACCCGTGCCATCTGAGGTGAAGAGTGACATAAAAATAGATCACCTGTGTGGCAGTACTGCATAAGTCTATTTTCAAATGTTCACATTGGGAATTTTCATGTGTGCAGTGCTCAGTTGTAGGCTACAGATTTGTGCTGTTATGTGCAAACCATACCTGCTGGGGGGTCTGCCCTCATCCTTCAGCCTTAATCAATATACATTTAGGTCATTTAGAATACGTTCTTATCCAGAGCAGCTTAGGCCTACAGTCAAATCAAACTTTACAGTGCAGTTCAAGATTAGTTACAAAATATTTACCAAATAAACTAAAGTACATTTTTTTTGAAAAAGTAACACAATAACATAACAATCCTGAGGCAATATACAGGGGATACCGAGTCAGTGTGGGGGGGGGTACAGGTTAGTTGAGGTAATTTGTACATGTAGGTAGGGATGAAGTGACTATGCATAGATAAAAAAACAGCGAGAAGCAGCAGTGTACAAAAAAAATGGGGGGGTGGGGGTGTTGTTGTCAACTTAATAGTCCAGTGGCCATTTTTATTAATTGTTTAGCAGTCTTATGGCTATGGGGTAGAAGCTGATCAGGAGCGTTTTGGTCCTAGTCTTGGCGCTCCGGTACTGCTTGCCGTGCGGTAGCAGAGTTAACAGTCTGACTTTGGTGCCTGAAGTCTCTGCCAATTTTATGGGCTTTCCTCTGACACCGCCTGGTATAGAGGTCCTGGATGGCAGGAAGCTTGGCCCCAGTGATGTACTGGGCCACACGCACTACCCTCTAGCGCCTTATGGTCAGATGCCGAGCAGTTGCCATACCAGGCGGTGATGCTCTCGATGGTGCAGCTGTAGAACTTTTTGAGAATCTGGGGACCCATGCCAAATCTTTTCAGTCTCCTGAGGGGGGAAAGGTTTTGTTGTGCCTTCTTCGCGACTGTCTTGGTGTGTTTGGGCCATGTTAGTTTGTTGGTGATGTGGACACAAAGGACCTTAACTCTTTACCCGCTCCACTCCAGCCCCGTCGATGTTAATTGGGGGGGGGTGTTCGGCCCTCCTTTTCCTGTAGTCCGTGATCAGCTCCTTTGTCTTGCTGATGTTGAGAGAGGTGTTGTTGTCCTGGTATCACACTGCCAGGTCTATGACCTCCCTATAGGCTGTCTCATTGTTGTCAGTGATCAGGCCTTCCACTGCTGTGTCATCAGCGAACTTAGTAATGGTGTTGGAGTCGTGCTTGGCCACGCAGTCGTGGGTGAACAGAGTAATGGAGGTGACTAAGCATGCACCCCTGAGGGGCCCTAGTGGTGAGGATCAGCATGGCAGATCTGTTGTTGCTACGCTTACCACCTTGGGGCAGACTGTCAGGAAGTCCAGGATCCAGTTGCAGAGGGATGTGTTTAGTCCCAGGGTCCTTAGCTTAGTGATGAGCTTTGTGGGCACTATGGTGCTGAACACTGACCTGTGTTCTCTCAGGGAGACACAAATGTCAGTGATGACACCAGTTGGGCCTAGCAACCGATATCGCAGAGCTGCTTCCCAATTTCAGCTATATCAATTTCCAGACAGGATGTAATAGGTTTCCCAACCCAGGTTACTTACTGGTGTTGAATTAAATATATCAAAACAGACAGGGTTTTCACACATGCTAAATGTCAGAAAGGCTTCTCCATTATATTTTTGAGGAACTGGTGGGAGGGCTATATCATTAGAGGTTGATGACATGGGAGTGAACATTCATTATTGTTCTGTCATTGTTGGTAATGGGCTTATAAGTACACATTTCACTGTAAGGTTGTAATACACCTGTTGTATTCGGCGCTTGTGGCAAAATTACATTTGATTTGGGAATATTATTAGTGGCTGGGAATAAGGCTAGGAATTGCACGGTCGTTGGGAGTGGGGTAATGATGTTTGTTAATCTGTTTTGAGAGAGGAGTTGCCTGTGTGCATCCCATATGGCAACCTATTCCCAATGTAGCACTCATTTTGATCAGAGCCCTAAAGTCCCTGGTGAAAAGTATAGCGCTATATAGGGAATAGGTGGCATTTGGGACATATCCGAGATGTCTAGCAAAGTCGGCTTTAATCTACTGTAACAGGTGTGGCTAACAAGACTACTGCCATGGCAAGATTACACTAAATAGATGGTTTCAGTTCATATCTACACTACCTAATGTTGAAGGGGTTTAAAATGATTTTTCTCCAAACGTGCTTCAGAAACCCCATTCCTTTCATCTGAGCCATATGAGGGATTACATGATAAAACTGGCAAGCCTATTCTAAAGCTATACATTCTTACTCTCTACAAGCTTTAACCACTGTGCTGTGCAGGTGCCCTACCAGCAGGGTTGATAACCACAACTAATGTAGTGTGTAATGTGTGCTTGAGTCATAAATTGTCAACAAATACTTTTTATTGAGCCCTACTTTCGACGAGGCCATTCAGGACAAACTCCTCCTGTTCCATTTGAGATGCAGACTATGTCGGATCCAACATCTGTGTTGAGTTGTTTTGCTTCTCCCTCCTTCCTGTCCTCAGAGCCCAGAACATGTTCCGCCAGGCCATGCGTTCACCAGTCATCATGTTCCATGTGGTTCCCAACCTGATGAAGGCCCAGTATGAGCAGCTGTCACACAGCGAGAGGAACCCCGACGTGGCCTACTCCTCTGGAAGCTTCAGCCCTGACTCCGTAGTCAGCGAGAGAGGCAGCACAACCTCAGGCCTGGACCACACCCCACAGGTCTCTCTACGTTTTGTATATTGTCTGTCGAGTGTCCAGAGTGCCGCAGCGGTCTAAGGCGGAGCATCTCAGTGCTACAGGCATCACTACAGACCCTGGTTTGATCCCGGGCTGTATCACAGCCGTCCGTGATCGGAGTCCCATAGGGTGGTGCACAATTGGCCCAGCGCAGTCCGGGTTACGAGGGTCTGTCGTTGCTTGTATGATGCAAGGCAAATTTCTTTCAAAACTGATAATGAAATGCTGTTTTATCTTATATCATAGAGGATGTCCCGTGGTCCCCACCCTCACCAGCACCCCGAGCAGGGTGACGCCTACATCTCTCTACCTCACCCCCATGTGCTTGCCCATGGGGGCTCCATGGGCAAGCCCCCATTAGGCCACGCCCCTCCAGGCCGCACCCCCTCCCCTCACAGGGTGCTAAACTCCACCCCCACGGCGGGCTTCACCAAAAAGGTCGGCAGGAGACTGAACATCCAGCTGAAAAAAGGTCAGACGACACACATACACACCTAAAAAATCTGTGATTGGACCTTACAGAGAAAGCATTGATCTAATCCTCTCCAGCACATCTAATCTTGGCCAGGGGTCTAAGAAATTTGTCTTAAGGCGTCAGCATGCTTCAGTTCGGCTGGCGCCTAGCCGAACTCGGCTAACCAACGAGTGTACTCGTAGATTACCTTAAAAGACCATCGCTTTAAAAAAAAGCGCCAATAGTATACACTTCCTCAAAATAGTCCGAAATAATCTAAGATAACTCAAGATGTCTATTAATTTTGATGTTTTTGCCGTAGAAATATTAGTCACGCAATTTTACTTCTAACTAAGATGTTTGGTACAGTATTTTTCAATAGAAAAATGTGCATGAAAATGAGTTGTCTCGTTGAATGACAAAGATTTTATTGAAGAATCCCCTCTGTTGACCAATCACTGACGAAGGGACTTAGACTTTGGCTCCAAACTTCGGCTTCGCCTCCAGAAAATTTGTGTGTCCGAACAACTGAAAAACCTTGCTTAACTCCAAAACTAACAAAAACACTGCACCAAATACCCTAGTTTCAGACTCTTAATTATCCTTACACCTCTGAAGATTTAGCCACTTCCATGCCAGGCAGAAGAACTTTAATCTCCGAACACTCAAACTTGTTTTTCCACCGACTGATGGATAAGAGGAACCATGGGGTGTTCAGATCCTGACTGCACCTTTGTCTATCCTGAGACATACCATGTGGTTAACCTGACACTCACACCTCACCATTGTTACAGCCCCCCCCCCCCTCCACATTTGTTTGTCAAAAAATAACAGGTGTTCAAAGGTCAAATGATCAAATGCAACATCTCTAATGAAATGAAACATTAGAAAGAGTATACAAGATAAGCCAAGACGTACATTAAAAAAAAATCCCAAACTCTCTTCCAAAAAACAATTAATTAAATTAATTAATGGTATAAAGTGCAGTTTACCACGACTACAAAGACTGTAATTGTGGTAGTACCAGTTTCAAGTAGGCTGCTTTTTAGGCATTAGGCTACCTGAAGGTGAAACTATGAGAAATCAAGGGGCCTACTGTAGCATTTGGAATTTGACAATAAAGCTTTAGTTAATTTCTTAAATTATAGCAGTAGAAATCATTTAATTATTCATCGTTTGTATCATGCTTATATTTTTTTAAGTACTTTGCGTCGTACTGTGAAACTGCTTGAGGTGTTAGGATCCCTTTAATCAATGACGCCTTTGTTTTGATTATTTTATTAAGTGTGTTGTTATTTTAAATACACTTCAAATAAAGTTTGAATTGAAGTTTGATATTGGATCTTTAATTGACGATTGTAGGAGTATAGACTCCATAAACTAAATAGTCTGTCGTTCTTAAGACATTTTTAGAACTCTGTTATATGCCTGTTAAATAAGTGTTTGGCCTAAGTTACCTACTGAGCTGAACTGGGCCGTGATATGAGGACAATAGACAAGGTGTTAGGGGCTATTAGTGTAAATATTTAGTGTAACGATCCATGACCTTCCAGAGCCAACTAATCAAGACAGGTCAAGCTCTGACTTCTCAATACTGAGCTTCTACTTATCATTACAGGTATTTTGACTGACTTGTACACGCTTGGAAACGGGCCATTTTACTCAGTGTTACCTTCCCTCAGTCTAAGAATTTAGCCTCTTAGATTCTACAAATAAAATGCTGTGTTTAGGTCTGTGTGATGAGGTTGGATAAATAAATACTTGTTCTGTTTAGGAGGAACGCAGCAAATGGTTTGGGTGGAAATATATCATTATTACGGTAGCTTCCAAATAAACATATGCCAGTCTCATCTCATTGATTCATGAAGAGATGCACACTTCAGAATCATTCGATCTAGCCATAGACTTGAATAAAGATGGCCAAACGGCTTCACACTTTTCCCTGAAATGGTGGACAGAAAATGTGTTACATAAATTCCTAATGAAACACACTTCAGGGGTGTATGCAGTGACTGACAGCTGGACAGAGTTGGCACGGCACAGGCCTCTGCCATAGGAGACACACATGCCGGTCTCTGCCATAAGGACCAGGTGTGTGTGTCCGTGTTCCTGCCAGGTGTGGTGGGCAAGAGGGCTTGTTGCTAAGCAGCCACTCTGTCTGTGTAGTGTGCACTGTGTCAAAAGCAATGTTAAAGATAGAAGGGCCCAGTCCATATGGCACACCAGCACTGTGTTGGGATGTCTCCACTGTCCTGGACCCCTGGCCTAGAACCAAGCCAGAGTACTGAAAAGGCCCAGGCCAGAAATCGGGGATGCATCACAACCTTCACTCTATTCGCTATATTATAGTGGACTGGTCAAAATGAGTGCACTATATAAGGAGTACTGTAGGGTGCCATTTGAAAAGCAGCCTGTAACTCCCAACCTGGTTGATTCCTGTTAATAAGATCCCCACTGACCACATCCAGGTGTCTATCGTTCCATTTAGTAGGAGGACAACGTAAACGTAGCTCTGTTATCATCCACCAACTTCTGGAAGACATTTCTTCTCCTTCCATTCCTTGTTTGCTTTGGTTGAACGAGTACAGTAGTTGCAGATTAACATTAATTTATGGGACTTTGCCTGGCTTGTTATGTGTCGAGTGCAGACTAAACCTTATTTGGATGATAGATTTACTTGGTTAGTTTGCTTGCTAACTCCGACTCACTGGCCTCTTCACAAAACCCAAGCTGTAAGACAATCAATCTGGAATTAGCGCACGTCTTTCCTAATCAAGCTAATGTGTCTTCAAAGATCCTGTGTACCATGTGAAGCATAGCGATGGTTAAGCCATTTACTGGTAAGTGTAATACGTGCCCATACTGTGGTGGGAAGTTGATTGGCTTATTGACATGGAAGGGATTTAGAGTGTTCTGAAACAGAATCCTCTGAGCATTCTGGAATCCTCTGTTTGCGTTCTGCCTTGCTTGCATTACCGTACACAGCTCAGACTGTCAGACAGAGGGATTAGGCTGGGCAGACATTCTACTGAGACATTCTGAATGTGGTGGGAGAGAAGCGGTCCGATCCCCATCCTCTACACTCAGATTGAGTTGGTCTCATTAGGCCGGGAGGGTTCTGCAGGTTCAACACTGCGTCTTGTCTCAACATTCCCTACTAGTCGTCCAGATTCCTTCCCATGTTCCATTTTCCTCTTGGAATGCCTGTTTTGGTTTTCTATGGCCATTTGGACTATATGTTTTGTTGCTGTGTACGTCCTAGTGTACCTGTGATATGAAGGCAAGTTCAAATATAGGCCTTCTCGCACTTTTTCTCACACTTCCCTCAGGTCCGGAGGGTCTGGGTTTCAGCATCACATCGCGTGACGTCCCCATCGGCGGCTCGGCGCCCATCTACGTGAAGAACATCCTGCCCCGAGGAGCTGCCATCCAGGACGGACACCTCAAGGCCGGAGATAGGCTGCTGGAGGTGAGACCCGAGATGAAGGGAGTAGCGCTCACTGCCTGATCACCCTTCCTAGATCTCTGTTTGCGTTGGTTTATGTTGTGTTGGCATCATACAGTCTGCCACATAGACATGTTTAGGCTTTAAGGATCATATTCGTGATCTCAGTGGGGTTTAGCGGTCTCAAAATGAATGTGAATCTGTATGTTACTAATGGCCATTTGCCTTCCAGGTGAACAGAGTGGACCTGGTTGGGTTGACCCAGGAGGAGGTGGTCTGTCTGCTGAGGGCCACGCCCATGGGAGGGGCTGTGGGGCTTGTGGTGTTACGACAGGAGGAGACCTTCCTGCCCAGAGAAGTGGTATGTCTCTCTGCTCCCATATCACAGCAAACCCTACATCCCTACTCTCTAGGACCCTTAGAAAGTAGAGTCCCCATTTGTCATATGTCCCCTACTCTCAGGAAAGTATGTGTGTGTTAGTTTGTATGTATGTTGTTAGGTCCTCTGGTTGTATGTGTGTTGTTAGGTCCTGTGGTTGTATGTTGTTAGGTCCTGTGGTTGTATGTTGTTAGGCCCTGTGGTTGTATGTATGTTGTTAGGTCCTGTGGTTGTATGTATGTTGTTAATGCCCTGTGGTTGTATGTATGTTGTTAGGCCCTGTGGTTGTATGTATGTTGTTAGGCCCTGTGGTTGTATGTATGTTGTTAGGTCCTGTGGTTGTATGTATGTTGTTAATGCCCTGTGGTTGTATGTATGTTGTTAGGCCCTGTGGTTGTATGTATGTTGTTAGGCCCTGTGGTTGTATGTATGTTGTTAGGCCCTGTGGTTATATGTATGTTGTTAGGTCCTCTGGTTGTATGTGTGTTGTTAGGTCCTGTGGTTGTATGTTGTTAGGTCCTGTGGTTGTATGTGTTAGTATGTTGTTTGTGTGTCTTATACCCTGTCACAGATCTAGTTCATCTCCCAGTTCTCCAGTAAGTCTTGTTCTCCTAACACATGACCGTTCAGCGTGTTGATTGATTGTGCTGCTCTTTATCCTTGACTGCGGCCCAAATGACACCATATTCCCTGCATAGTGCACTACTTTTGACCAAAGCCCAAAAATCTTGGTCAAAAGGAGTGTGCTATAGGGAACAGGGTGCCAGTAGGCTGCCATTTGGGACGAAACCCCTGATCCAGTTATTCTCAGTGGGAACCTGTAGCGCTCAGCTCCCTCAGAACAGATTAGATGGATGGATGGATGGATGAGGGAACAGTCAGGCCAGGGACAGACTGAGAAATGCACGTTGTGTGAATTATCAATCAGATTGAGCAAGCAGCACCAACACACTCCAAACCAGTAGACCTGGGAGTAATGTTTCAGTGACATGAAATGGACCCCTATGCCCTATACTGCACTACTTTAGACCAGAGCCCAATGACACAGCCACGGTATGGTCTAGAGGGTGACGACACTGTTTGAGATTGAATCATGTAAACATTAACAGTCAAATGTAATGTACATATCATATACATATATTGTGTGTACATACATTCAAGGGGTTAATTTTTTTTAAATTGAAAGGTTTTATTGTTTCTTAAATAATACAATAATACAACACATTTGGACTTTTATTAGTGTCTGACGAGTTGGGCGGCAGCGTAGCCCAGTGGTTAGAGTGTTGGACTAGTAACCGAAAGGTTGCAAGATCGAATCCCCGAGCTGACAAGGTACAAATCTGTCGTTCTGCGCCTGAACAACTCACTGTTCCTAGGCTGTCATTGAAAATAAGATTTTGTTCTTAACTGACTTGCCTAGTTAAATAAAGGTTTAAAAAAAGAGTGTTAATGCTGGAGTTATTTGTGAGGACTAAGTCAGTTTATAGTCTCAAATGGCACGGTATTCCCTACATAGCGCACTACTTTTAACCAGAGGCACTATAAAGAGAATAGATTATCAATAGCTCCTATATTATCTCCCAACTCAACCGCCAGTGTCCTTAAACACCTGTCGAGTACTGAGCTGAGTTATTCCCCCTGTTGTCATAATAATGGGAAGTGGTTTTCTCCTCTCCATTAGTGGAGCCCAGTCTTCACCACCACCCAACAGCGGGTTCAATCAGCCTCACCACCCCCTGGCGATGAGTTACTACAACTGAAGACTCGCACACCATATTGGCTGGCTGTCACTCTGGGTCTATGACTGTTCATCAGAGCCTTATCGGGATCAATACTCATCCTCTGAATAGACCAGGTTTTTTTCACTCAATATGTAATATGCAGTGCACTACTTTTTACCTGGGCCCATAGTGCTCTGGTCAAAAGTAGTACACTATATAGGGGATAGGGTGCCCTTTTGGAACGCAGACTGGATCTATTCATCTGTCTGCTGCCGTCTCATCTGACACATGAAAGGAGAACCTCTTCTACCCCCAGGGTTAGGGTTAGTTAAATTACACATGAAAGGAGAACCTCTTCTACCCCCAGGGTTAGGGTTAGTTAAATTACACATGAAAGGAGAGAACCTCTTCTATCCCCAGGGTTAGGGTTAGTTAAATTACACATGAAAGGAGAACCTCTTCTACCCCCAGGGTTAGGGTTAGTTAAATTACACATGTACCTCCAGGGTTAGGGTTAGTTAAATTACACATGTAAGGAGAGAACCTCTTCTACCCCCAGGGTTAGGGTTAGTTAAATTACACATGAAAGGAGAGAACCTCTTCTACCTCCAGGGTTAGGGTTAGTTAAATTACACATGAAAGGAGAGAACCTCTTCTATCCCCAGGGTTAGGGTTAGTTAAATTACACATGAAAGGAGAGCACCTCTTCTACCCCCAGGGTTAGGGTTAGTTATATTACACTGGGGAAAGAGAACCTCTTCTACCCCCCAGGGTTAGGTTTAGTTAAATTACACATGAAAGGAGAGAACCTCTTCTACCTCCAGGGTTAGGGTTAGTTAAATTACACATGAAAGGAGAGAACCTCTTCTATCCCCAGGGTTAGGGTTAGTTAAATTACACATGAAAGGAGAGAACCTCTTCTACCCCCAGGGTTAGGGTTAGTTAAATTACACATGAAAGGAGAACCTCTTCTACCCCCAGGGTTAGGGTTAGTTAAATTACACATGAAAGGAGAGAACCTCTTCTACCCCCAGGGTTAGGGTTAGTTAAATTACACATGAAAGGAGAACCTCTTCTACCCCCAGGGTTAGGGTTAGTTAAATTACTCATGAAAGGAGAGAACCTCTTCTACCCCCAGGGTTAGGGTTAGTTAAATTACACATGAAAGGAGAGAACCTCTTCTACCCCCAGGGTTAGGGTTAGTTAAATTACACATGAAAGGAGAGAACCTCTTCTATCCCCAGGGTTAGGGTTAGTTAAATTACACATGAAAGGAGAACCTCTTCTACCTCCAGGGTTAGGGTTAGTTAAATTACACATGAAAGGAGAGAACCTCTTCTACCCCCAGGGTTAGGGTTAGTTAAATTACTCATGAAAGGAGAGAACCTCTTCTACCCCCAGGGTTAGGGTTAGTTAAATTACACATGAAAGGAGAGAACCTCTTCTACCCCCAGGGTTAGGGTTAGTTATATTACACTGGGGAAAGAGAACCTCTTCTACCCCCAGGGTTAGGGTTAGTTAAATTACACATGAAAGGAGAGAACCTCTTCTACCCCCCAGGGTTAGGGTTAGTTAAATTACACATTGGAGAGAGAACCTCCTCTACCTCCAGGGTTAGGGTTAGTTAAATTACACATGGGAGAGAGAACCTCTTCTACCCCCAGGGTTAGGGTTAGTTAAATTACACATGAAAGGAGAGAACCTCTTCTACCCCCCAGGGTTAGGGTTAGTTAAATTACACATTGGAGAGAGAACCTCTTCTACCTCCAGGGTGAACATAGGCCTGGTTCTTCTTACTTTGTAGTTGTGGGATAGAGCGCTGGAGCAGGTCATTCCTCACTCTAGGCAATGATTACTGATATAATGATATCTATAGAGGGCCTGTAGTGGTGCGTGTAGATGTGCAGTTTGCTAAAGAAATGCTTTCTCTATTGGTATGTGAAACACGTGTTACTGGTACCACTGTACAGTGTACAGTCCAGATAAATGCATGTTACTGTAGATACATGGATCATTATTAGACATTTTAGTTTTCACTGCTGTTCATTTTCTCCAGTGGTATTCATATGAGCCTGGAGGTCCAGAACACTGCTGTTTTTCTCTTCTACCTGATGTTTAATTGCACCCACCTGGTGTCCCAGGTCTAAACCAGTCGTTGATTAGAGAGGAAGAATGAAACTCAGCAGTGGAACTTGTTTCAAGGTCCAGATAGGAGTTTGCCTGATGTACACTGTAGATGCTGTAGGGGCGGCAGGGTAGCCTAGTGGTTAGAGCATTGGACTAGTAAGGTTGCAAGTTCAAATCCCCGAGCTGACAAGGTACAAAATCTGTCGTTCTGCCCCTGAACAGGCAGTTAACCCACTGTTCCTAGGCCGTCATTGAAAATAAGAATTTGTTCTTAACTGACTTGCCTAGTAAAATAAAGGTAAATTTTTTTTTTAAAAGCTCCTCCCTCAGTTAGATTTGATGTACAGTGTTGCTGCAAACATCTGTCATTGACTACAGTTATTCTATCCCCTGTCTCCCCTAGAATGCAGAACCCCAGATGCAAAGCCCCAGAGATTTGGTAAGTCACCTAAACCTGTCGCCTGCACTACACAGTGGAGGCTGGTGAGGGTAGAATGGCTGGAATGGCACCAAACATTTGATTCTTTTCCAGCCATTAGAATGAACCAGTCCTCTGATTTAAAGTGTTACCACTGTCCCGGGCCCACCCACCCCTGGCTGCCGCTGCTCAGCACCTTGCCTGGGTCCTGCAGTATGTTAGGAGCTAGCCTGCAACATTGCCAATTAGGGCTGCACGATTATCCACATTTTTATTCAAATTGAGATGCACAATGTCCATATCGGAAGTGGCTGTGATATTTTGAACCGCCATTGTAACGTACTTTCCATTCTTTTCTTTTTCAGTTTTGATTTATTACTCAAGTTGACAGTGTTCTCTACTCAGTCTTTCCTCTTTAGGCAGCATCACAATCCCTCCGCCCCCTGTCACTCAAGCAGGCAGTTCCTCATGCTCCAGATTCACTCAGCAGGCAGTTCCTCATGCTCCAGATTCACTCAGCAGGCAGTTCCTCATGCTCCAGATTCACTCAGCAGGCAGTTCCTCATGCTCCAGATTCACTCAGCAGGCAGTTCCTCATGCTCCAGATTCACTCAGCAGGCAGTTCCTCATGCTCCAGATTCACTCAGCAGGCAGTTCCTCATGCTCCAGATTCACTCAGCAGGCAGTTCCTCATGCTCCAGATTCACTCAGCAGGCAGTTCCTCATGCTCCAGATTCACTCAGCAGGCAGTTCCTCATGCTCCAGATTCACTCAGCAGGCAGTTCCTCATGCTCCAGATTCACTCAGCAGGCAGTTCCTCATGCTCCAGATTCACTCAGCAGGCAGTTCCTCATGCTCCAGATTCACTCAGCAGGCAGTTCCTCATGCTCCAGATTCACTCAGCAGGCAGTTCCTCATGCTCCAGATTCACTCAGCATGCATTGACCAAAAAGCAGCATGCAGTCAATAGATTCCTAACTTGAACTATGCAGCTTTCCACTTTGCTTCTTAATATAAATCCACATTTTCTACATGATACAATTTGTTTGTGTATCTTGCTCTCTGCCAAACTCTAGATCATTCTATTTCTATAATTCCAACAGGTGTTTTGATCTATGATCACAAATGAAATCGCAATATTTGGTACAAAAATTTTAATAATATTTTTTGCCGATATCACGCAGCCCTACTACCTATGTTTGAGTAAAGGGGCACCCAGTACATCACTGGGGCTGAGCTCCCTGCCATCCAGGACCTCTGTACCAAGCAGTGTCTGAGGAAGGCCCTAAAAATTGTCAGACTCCAGCCATCCAAGTCAAAGACTGTTGTCTTTGCTACTGTACGGGAAGTGGTACCGATGCACTAAGTCCAGAACCTTCTACCCCCCAAGCCATAATACCGCCAAATAGTTCATCCAGGTAGCTATTTGGTTAACTATTTAACTATCTGCATTGACCCTTTTTGCACTAACTCTTTTGTCTCATCACACATGCTGCTGTTACTGTTTATTATCTATCCTCTTGCCTAGTCACTTTATCCCTACCTATATGTACATATCTACCTTAATTACCTCATACCCCTCCACATCGACTCGGAACTGTTACCCTGTGTATATAGCCAAGTTATCGTTGCTCATTAGCTGTGTTTGAATACCCATACCAACCAACATACTGCGCTCTGGATAACATACAGTATATACTCAATTTCCGTCACAAATAGAACGGTTAGTATGAGTGTATCTGAACACAGCTATTGTGTATTTATTCCTTATGATTTCTCTATTTTTCTCTTTGCATTGTTGAGAAGAACTGTGGTTGTTTACGAAGCATGTGGCAAATACTGATTTATTGGTTTCGAACCCATTCAATGTTACTGGGGTAACACCTACCTGTCCCATGTCAAAGAAAGGCTTAACATGCTGCCGATGCTCATCTGAATTAGAGGGGTAGCCCTACAATAGAGGGGTACTTTGGTATTTTGGCTATTTCTTTATCTACTTCCCCGGAGTCAGAAGAACTCATGGATACCATTTTTGTGTCTCTGCGTTCAGTTTGAGGGAAGTTAGAGGTAGTTTGAGCCAATGCTAACTAACATTAGGCTTCCAGTCATTGCGCTGTGTTGGTCCTCCCTTTGCTGCTATAACAGCCTCCACTCTTCTGGGTAGGCTTTCCAATAGATGTTGGAACATTGCTGCGGTGACTTGCTTCCGTTCAGCCATGAAAATTAGTGAGGTCATGCACTGATGTTGGGCAATTAGGCCTGGCTCGCAGTCAGCGTTCCATTTCATCAGAAAGGTGTTCGTTGGGGTTGAGGTCAGGGCTCTGTGCAGGCCAGCCAAGTTCTTCCACGCTGATCTCGACAAACTACTTCTGTATGAACCCTGTTTTGTGCACAGGGGCATTGTCATGCTGAAACCGGAAAGAGCCTTCCCCAAACTTTTGCCACAAAGTTGGAAGCACAGAATTGTCTAAATTCTAGAATGTCATTGTATGCTGTATCATTCAGATTTCCCTTCACTGGAACTAAGGGGCCTAGCCCAAACTATGAAAAAACAGCCCCAGACCATTATTCCTCCTCCACCAAACGTTAGGGCAGGTAGAGTTTTCATGGCATCCGCCAAACCCAGATTCGTCTGTCAGACTGCCAGGTGGTGAAGTGTGATTCATCACTCCAGAGAATGCGTTTCCACTGCTCCAGAGTCCAATGGCAGCGAGCTTTACACCACTCTAACCGACGCATGGTTATCTAAGGCTTGTGTGTGGCTGCTCGGCCATGGAAACCCATTTCATGAAGCTCACGGCAAACTTATTGTGCTGACGTTGCTTCCAGAGGTGGTTTGGGTGTTGCAACCGAGGACAGACGATTTTTACGTGCTTCAGTGGTCTCGTTCTGTGTGCTTGTGTGGCCTACCACTTTTTGACTGAGCCATTGTTTCTCCTAGACGTTTCCACTTCACAATAACAGCACTTACAGTTGACCGGGACAGCTCTAGCAGGGTAGAAATTTGACGAAGTTACTTGTTGGAAAGGTGGCATCCTATGACGCTGGTGCCACATTGAAAGTCACTGAGCTCTTCAGTAAGGCCATTGTACAGCCAATATTTGTTTATGGCGATTGCATGGCTGTGTGCTCTATTTGCATGGCTGTGTGCTCTATTTCTACTTGTCAGCAAAGGTGTGGCTGAAGTAGCTGAATCTGTTTGTGTGTACACACACACACCTACTAGTGTACCATAGAGTCTAGTCATTGCGCTAATACTAGTTAGCATCTTCCTTCAAAATGAAAACAGAGACAAACATTTTTTCTCCCAACACTATACACGTCACTTCTTATCCAGTTCAGATTGTCCTCTGCTTTGCTGTTTGTGACGTGGTAGGTAGTTTCAGGTTTGTAAATATTGAGTCAACCATCGTCAACATTTTATTATTGATGATGGTATGAAATGCAGCCCACAGACAAATGCAATTAACTTTATTGCACAATGTCCATAAATTCTCCATGTCCTCCAATTGTGCACTGATTGGAAAAAAATGTAATTCATTCAAGAGTTCAGTAGGGTTCTATAGAGGGGGATGTATTTTCACTACTTAAATAATTGGCTCAGTGAATGAAATGATTCAGTGGCATTAACAACCTGGCCAACTCGTCATTTTACCAATCTGGGAGGCAAAGTCATTAAAGAGTTCAATAATTCAGCAGTGTATTTCAGATGGAATCAATGCATTAGAATATACTTTGTTTTGAAATAGATCCATGATTAACTATACTGTATCAGTCAGCCATTCAGTAGCGTTATTTATACATTTGGTGCTTCTATGACCATTTCAGTTCGTTCCTCAATCCATACGCCTTGGTTGGAGAGCGAGGTAGCAGTCTAGAGTGGTAGTTCCATGTTCCCTGTGCTCCTGTGATACCTGACCGCTGCCTGCATTCATGGTTCTTATCATAAGCGTGGTCTGTGGCCAATTGAAGAACAGTCTTGGTTATGATCCCCGCTGGCATATCGAACCAATCTTGCCTTCATCTGACTGATAATCTAAGTATAGGTTTAGTTCAGGGGGGTCCTTCTCCAGTAAACCTGTCATACCAGGACCAGGAGATGTGTAACCAGGAGATGTAGAATTTTCTTATGTGGAAACGGCCCAGTTGTGTGATTTTCCTCAGTAACATTTTACTTGAAGTTATCGTGGTGCCTAGATGAGACCCAATCCAGAGTGGGAGGCACCTTGGATCTCAAAGCAATCTCTTTCCTGTGGGATTTTACAAGCCCTCGTCAATGAATCCCCTTCTCTCCTTCCTGGCATGTTCCTACCACAATGTGAACCTACGCGTTATACACCTTGGACTCATAGCAAGCTCTCTTTCGCTCTCTTTCTCGTTCGTTCTCTCTTCTCTTTCTCTCTACTTCCCGAAATATAACCTCCATCTATTTCCCTCTCTCCCCTTCCCGACATATAACCTCCATCTATTTCTCTCTCTCCCCTTCCCGACATATAACCTCCATCTATTTCTCTCTCTCCCCTTCCCGACATATAACCTCCATCTATTTCTCTCTCTCCCCTTCCCGACATATAACCTCCATCTATTTCTCTCTCTCCCCTTCCCGACATATAACCTCCATCTATTTCTCTCTCTCCCCTTCCCGACATATAACCTCCATCTATTTCTCTCTCTCCCCTTCCCGACATATAACCTCCATCTATTTCTCTCTCTCCCTTCCCGACATATAACCTCCATCTATTTCTCTCTCTCCCCTTCCCGACATATAACCTCCATCTATTTCTCTCTCTCCCCTTCCCGACATATAACCTCCATCTATTTCTCTCTCTCCCCTTCCCGACATATAACCTCCATCTATTTCTCTCTCTCCCCTTCCCGACATATAACCTCCATCTATTTCTCTCTCTCCCCTTCCCGACATATAACCTCCATCTATTTCTCTCTCTCCCCTTCCCGACATATAACCTCCATCTATTTCTCTCTCTCCCCTTCCCGACATATAACCTCCATCTATTTCTCTCTCTCCCCTTCCCGACATATAACCTCCATCTATTTCTCTCTCTCCCCTTCCCGACATATAACCTCCATCTATTTCTCTCTCCCCTTCCCGACATATAACCTCCATCTATTTCTCTCTCTCCCCTTCCCGACATATTGCATTACCATTTCATTCTCTTTTTCTCTCTATCTACTTCTCTTTTTCTCTATATCTACTTCTCTTTTTCTCTCTATCTACTTCTCTTTTTCCTGCTCTTTCTCCTTCCGACATACTGTAAGACCTTCTCATTTTCTCTCTCGCTTTTTCTCCTTTCTTCCTTTCTCTCTCCTTCCCAACATTCTCTCCATCTTTCTTTCTCTATATTTTTCTTTCTATCTCTCCTTCCCGACATTCTCTCCATCTTTCTTTCTATATATTTTTCTTTCTATCTCTCCTTCCCAACATTCTCTGCATCTTTCTTTCTCTCCTTCCCAACATATTCTCTCCATCTTTCTTTCTATATATTTTTATTTCTATCTCTCCTCCCTGACATATGTATTATCTCCATTTCATTCTTTCTCTCAATCTCTCCTTTTTCTATCTTTTCACTCTTTCCTTCCCAACATTCCATTCCCTCCATCTCTTTCTCGACTCTTTCTCTTTGCTCACTCTCTCTTTCGCTCTCCTTCCCGAAGTTGTCTTTCTATATTTCTCTCTCTCCTTCCCGACAGAGTTAACTCCATCTCATTCTCTCTCTCATTTCTATTTTTCTCTCTCTCCTTCCTGACATTCCCTTCATCTTTTTCTTTCTCTCTCTCCTTCCTGACATTCCCTTTATCTTTTTCTTTCTCTCTCTCCTTCCTGACATCCCTTCATCTTTTTCTTTCTCTCTCTCCTTCCTGACATTCCCTTCATCTTTTTCTTTATCTCTCTCCTTCCTGACATCCCTTCATCTTTTTCTTTCTCTCTCTCCTTCCTGACATCCCTTCATCTTTTTCTTTCTCTCTCTCCTTCCTGACATCCCTTCATCTTTTTCTTTATCTCTCTCCTTCCTGACATCCCTTCATCTTTTTCTTTCTCTCTCTCCTTCCTGACATCCCTTCATCTTTTTCTTTCTCTCTCTCCTTCCTGACATTCCCTTCATCTTTTTCTTTCTCTCTCTCCTTCCTGACATCCCTTCATCTTTTTCTTTCGCTCTCTCCTTCCTGACACGTTCCCTTCATCTTTCTTTCTCTCTCTCTCCTTCCCAACACGTTCCCTTCATCTCTTTCTCTCGTGTATGAATTTACAAGCCTTGCCAATGAATCCTTTTCTTCTCTCCTTCCCAGCATATTCCCTCCATAATGGGCTCAATTATAAACAGCAGATGTTATCTATTGTTTGAGGCTTTGTTCCACATGACTCTCAACAACACATGAACTTGACTGTTCTGTTGTGGTGCCAGGCAAGACAGCAAGCAGCACTAAGGCTCTTATACCAGTACAGCCAGAATATCTTTGTGTCTCAAATGGCACCATGGTCTCTATATAAAGCACTACTTATGGTCAGAAGCAGTGCACTCAGGGCTCTGAATTAGAACATTTCATTGGTAGCACTGGTGCATTACATAGGGAACAGGTCAAACACAACAGGAAACATCACATAGACCCTCCACAACAAGTGAATCAGAACTTTGCCAACATTAATCATCGTGTAATTGTTGGTAGTAATAGGTTATTTATCTTTGAGGCAGGAAGGGTGTTAGCCTCAGGACACAATGGGGACAGTTGTCACACATGGAATGTGTTGCAAATGGCACCCTATTTCCTAGAGAATATGCTGGCATTTGGTACTGGGCCTTGGTTTACAGTTGACTTGATGCTGCTGCACTTCTAGCATGTTTGGCGCTGTTGCTTGAGGGGCGTTGGCAGTACCATGGCATATTGGGCCTGTGGTGAATTCTGGGAGGTGTATGGGATGTAACCGTGGGTCTTACCGAGTGACGCTGGAGGAAGGGAACAGTGAGGGAGGCCGTGGTGGCCGACTGAGGTAACCGCCCCCAACACTGTCTGTGTCCCAAATGGAACCCTATTCCCTTTAAAGTCCATTACTTTTGACCAGGGCATAGGGCTCTGGTCTAAAATAGTGCACTATAAAGGGAATAGTGTGCCATTTGGGGGACAGTCTGGATCAATCTGGTACCATGAAGCAATCAAGTAACACTGTTTGGCCTGTTGTGCAGACTAAATGAAGGTCGATTGAGCAGTTCATTGGGAATGCCTAAGTAAAGTGAGTAGCTATGTGACCCTGAGTACAGATTACAGGTCACATTACCGTCTGTCACTCTGTACTGATGATTGATGAAGTTACTGCCTTTCACCTACCATCGCAGAGCAACACAACATAATTATTTAATATACATAAACTCAACAAAAAAATAAATGTCCCTTTTTCAGGACCCTGTCTTTCAAAGATCATTCGTAAAAATCCAAATAACTTCACAGATCTTCATTGTAAAGGGTTTAAACACTGTTTCCCATGCTTGTTCAATGAATCATAAAAAATTAATGAACATGCACCTGTGGAACAGTCATTAAGACACTAACAGTTTACAGATTAAATTAAGGTCACAGTTGTGAAAATTTAGGACACTAAGAGGCCTTTCTACTGACTCAAACACCAAAAGAAAGATGCTCAGGGTCCCTGCTCATCGGTGCAGGTGTCTTGGTGGAAGAGTGGGGCAACATCTCGCAGCAAGAACTGACAAATCTGGTGCAGTCCAAGAGGAGGAGATGCACTGCAGTACTTAATGCAGCTGGTGGCCACACCAGATACTGTTACTTTTGATTACCCCCCCCCCCCCTTTGTTCAGGGACACATTATCCCATTTCTGTTAGCCACATGTCTGTGGGAGTTGTTGAATCTTATGTTCCTACAAATATTTACACGTTAAGTTTGCTGAAAATAAACGCAGTTGACAGCTAGAGGACATTTCTTTTTTTGCTGAGTTTATATACTGTATATGCCATTAAGCAAATGCTTTTATCCAAAGTGACTTAGTCATGCATGCATTCATTTTTGCGTTGGGTGGCCCCAGCAGGAATCAAACCCACCACGCTTGGCGTTCCAAGTGCCATGCTCTACCAACTGAGCCACACAGGACCACTGATCTCATACAGTACAGTAGTACCAATCCATTGCTTATTATATCCATAGTGGTTTATATTGTCGCAAACTTCGTTACAGAAAATTACAACAAGTTGAAATTGAAAAACCATCAGTGGCAGTTACCATGTAATGTCATGGCAAGCCACATTGATCTATGATCACACACACATTCCCTCTCCCCCGACTCAGTAAGTCATCTCTGATAAAGCATTAACAATAGAATGCAGTTCAGTGCAATTAATTACTGTTGTGGCTCTTTCCGTCTTTCCCCCTCTCTCACACATAGTGCTATTTGTTCCGCGGTGCAGATGCAGCTGCATTCATGTCTCTCGTGTGTGAATGTATGTGGGGGTGGGGGGGGGGGGGTGCATTAGAGGTTGGACCGATTTCAAGTTTTCATAACAATCGGAAATCCGTTTTTTAAAAATCTTTATTTAACTAGGCAAGTCTAGGCAAGTCAGTTAAGAACACTTTCTTATTTTCAATGACGGCCTTGTCATTTACAAAATAGCCTCCAGTACCCTACTCAACAAATTGGATGCAGTCTATCACAGTGCGCTCCGTTTTGTCACCAAAGCCCCAGATTACTGCACCTGTACATAGCCCACCTATAATTTAGCCCAAACAACTACCTCTTTCCCTACTGTATTTATGTTATTTATTTATTCTGCTCCTTTGCACCCCATTATTTGTATTTCTACTTTGCACATTCTTCCACTGCAAATCTATCATTCCAGTGTTTTACTTGCTGTATTGTATTTACTTTGCCACCATGGCCTTTTTTTTGCCTTTACCTCCCTTATCTCACCTCATTTGCTCACATCGTATATAGACTTGTTTATACTGTATTATTGACTGTATGTTTGTTTTACTCCATGTGCAACTCTGTGTCGTTGTATCTGTCGAACTGCTTTGCTTTATCTTGGCCAGGTCGCAATTGTAAATGAGAACTTGTTCTCAACTTGCCTATCTGGTTAAATAAAGGTGAAATAAAATCAAAATAAATTAAAAGGAACATTGGGTTAACTGCCTTGTTCAAGGGCAGAACGACAGATGTTTACCTTGTCAGCTCAGGGATTCAATCTTGCAACCTTACTAGTCCAACTCTCTTAACCACCTGCCTCACGAGGAGCCTGCCTGTTACGCGAATGCAGTAAGAAGCCAAGGTAAGTTGCTAGCTAGCATTAAACTTAATCAATCATAATCACTAGTTATAACTACACATGGTTGATGATATTACTAGTTTATCTAGCATGTCCTGCGTTGCATATAATCAATGCAGTGCACATTAGCGAAAAAGGACTGTCGTTGCTCCGTGTACCTAACCATAAACATCAATGCCTTTCTTAAAATCAATACACAGAAGTATATATTTTTAAACCTGCATATTTAGCTAAAAGAAATCCAGGTTAGCAGGCAATATTAACCAGGTGAAATTATGTCACTTCGCTTGCGTTTATTGCACGCAGAGTCAGGGTATATGCAACAGTTTGGGCCACATGGCTCATTGCGAACTAATTTGCCAGAATTTGAAGGAATTATGACATAACATTGAAGGTTGTGCAATGTGACAGGAATCTTTAGACTGATGGATGCCACCCGTTAGATAAAATACGTAACGGTTCCGTATTTCACTGAAAGAATAAATGTTTTGTTTTCGAGATGATAGTTTCCGGATTCGACCATATTAATGAATAATATGAAGGCTCGTATTTCTGTGTGTTATAATTAAGTCTGAATTGATAGAGCAGTCTGACTGAGCGATGGTGGACACCAGCAGGCTCATAAGAATTAATTCAAACAGCACTTTTGTGCTTTTTGCCAGCAGCTCTGCTGTTTATGAATTCAAGCCTTTCAACCCCCAAGATTAGGCTGGTGTAACGATGTGATGTGACATGGCAAGCTAGTTAGCGGGGTGCGCGCTAATAGCGTTTCAAACGTCACTCGCTCTGAGACATGGAGTAGTTGTTCTCCTTGCTCTGCATGGGTAACGCTGCTTCGAGGGGTGGCTGTTTTCATTGTGTTCCTGGTTGAGCCCAGGTAGGAGCGAGGAGAGGGACGAAAGCTATACTGTTACACTGGCAATACTAACGTGCCTATAAGAACATCCAATAGTCAAAGGTATATGAAATGCAAATGGTATAGAGAGAAATAGTCCTATAATTCCTATAATAACTAGCCTTAAACTTCTTACCTGGGAATATTGAAGACTCATGTTAAAAGGAACCACCAGCTTTCATATGTTCTCATGTTCTGAGCAAGGAACTTAAACGTTAGCTTTCTTACATGGCACATATTGCACTTTTACTTTCTTCTCCAACACTTTGTTTTTGCATTATTTAAACCAAAGTGAACATGTTTCATTATTTATTTGAGGCTAAATTGATTTTATTGATGTATTATATTAAGTTAAAATAAGTGTTCATTCAGTATTGTTGTAATTGTCATTATCACAAATACGTGTAAAAAATCGGCAGATTAATCGGTATCGGCTTTTTTTTGTTCTCCAATAATCGGTATCTGCAATGAAAAATCATAATCGGTCGACCTCTAGTATGGATGGCTGTGGAGTTTCGTTCTAATCTCATAATTCTAATCTCGTGGACCAACTTTTTAGGCCAACTGTTGTGTGTAATGCACCATCTGAGAGGTGGTGTGTGTTTAGGAGGATTTGGTAGGGACAGTTGCTATTTGTAGATATGTAAATATTGTAAATATGCATTAAAGATTTATTAAAAGACACATTACCTGCATGTTAGCATCACATAAGTCATTGAGAGGTGCTCCTTGTCTTTGCTCACAGTTCCACTGTGTTTAATCACTCACTGGCCCGCTCCATGTGGAGTCTGACTATGACTTCACTCCTGTGTAAGTGAGTGTGTGTAGTTTGTACTCCATGCTGTGAGTTTCTCTTAGTGCACACGCATGCAGGCACACACCTCCATGTCAGTCTGCCTGGACTCCTGTCTGTCTATTATCCCAGGTGTTTGATATTCATGCTCTATCAGCGTCCAGTCTCAGGCAGAGAAAGAGAGAGCTGCTTTAAAAAGGGCATCCAACAGTGCTCTCCACACATGGGTTCGCTCCAGCAATTACATCCTCCAGCGCCTTCTCTCCTCGCTGTGCTTTTAATTTGTTTCAAGTGAGTTTACAATGTCATCAAATAGACAGGTTTGTGGGAAAGTTGAGAGCACCTCTGTAATAGCTTCAGGTGATGCTGTTCAGAGTGACCAGGGGTGAGGCCAGGGGGGGGGTGTATTCTCCCCCTGCTTAAGGTTGATTCACCCTGTGGAATACAAAGCACCATGCAGTCTTGGAGAGGGGGGAAGAAGAGGGGAGGAGAGGCAGTTCTGCTGTTGTTCCACCTGAATTGATTCTCACTCCTTCTCTTGCGCTCTTCTCTCGCCCGCTCTCTCCCTCTCTCCACAAAGTAATCCGATCTCTCTCTGCAAACAATGGAAGCTAATGAATGTCTGACACTGAGCTTGATTATGACTGCATTCATTACACATGCACATAATTTCCAGTAGTTAAGTGTGCAGATTTATTCAAAGGACAGCTGTCAATTGACAAGGCAGAGAGAGTAGCTTTTTTGTTCAATGAGGTTCAAGCACCTGTTGCTTTTTGTGATATAGTGTCTGTTTCTGTGTAGGAAATGCACTGTACATTATTTAGTGCTGTGTTGGGGCCTGAGGTGGTCACAGAATTGATCCAATGGATTACCTATATTCTCCTGTCAATTGTGTTTCATTATGATAGCCAATGGAGCCACTGTGCTGCTACAATTGTTCACATATGACCTATGGTAACGTTAGTATGTATCCTTGGCCCAAAGAACTCTCACAGTCACATCTGTATTGTTCATTTGTATCCTCTCTTCTGAAACCAACTTCATAGATGTAAGCAGGGCTTTCCGCTGCTTCTGTGTTTTCCATTAGATTGCACTGTCGCAACAATGACCAGTAACACAGTCCTCCCTCCCTCTCTGTTCTAGAAGATTGAGGAGGATGACCTGGTGTTGACCCCGGATGGTACCAGGGAGTTCCTGACCTTTGAGATCCCTCTGAGTGACTCCGGGTCGGCGGGGTTAGGGGTCAGCGTCAAGGGCAACCGCTCCAAGGAGAACCACTCTGACCTGGGCATCTTCGTCAAGTCCATCATCAACGGGGGAGCTGCCTGCAAGGTGAGTCTCATCTTTCACCTTTCATTTGAACTAATGTGCAAGTTTTCAAGCTCATACAAGTAATCAATAATATGGTATTTTTGGGATAATAGTGGCCGATATTGCCACTCCTATTTGCCATATCGTTAATCTAAGCTGACTAGAAAGTATATGTCTGCAGGGAAGCTAAAGTAATTCCCATACCCAAGAATAGTGAAGCGTCCTTTACTGGCTCAAATAGCCAACCAATCAGCCTGTTACCAACCCTTAGTAAACTTTTGGAAAATATTATGTTTGACCAGATACAGTGCTATTTTACTGTAAACATATTACCAAGATACTTTCAGCACACGTATAGGGAAGAATGTTCAACAAGCATGCACTTACTCAAATGACTGATTGGCTGAGAGAAATTGATGATAAAAAGATTGGGAGAGCTGTTTTGTTGGACTTCAGTGCAGCTTTTGACATTATTGGTCATAGTCTGCTGATGGAAAAACTTGTTATGGCTTTACACCCCCTGCTATATTGTGGATAATGAGTTACCTCTCTAACAGAACACAGAGGGTGTTCTTTAATGGAAACCTCTCCAACATAATCCAGGTAGAATCAGGAATTCCCCAGGGCCGCTGCCTAGGCCCATTACTTTTTTCAATCTTTACTAATAACATGTCACTGGCTTTGAGTAAAGACAGTGTGTCTATGTATGCGGATGACTCAACACTATACATGTCAGCTACTACAGCGAGCGAAATCACAGCAACATTTAGTTGCAGTTTTTTCTTTTTTTAAGAGTTGCAGTTCGTTTTTGAATGGGAGGCAAGAAATAAGTTATATTTATGACTTTCAAATTAAAAGCGTTGTATTTGGGACAAATCATTCTCTAGACTTAAAAATAATAATGAGGAAGTTGAGGAGAATAAACTGCTTGGAGTAACCCTGGATTGTGAACTGTCATGTTCAAAATATGTTAATACAACAGTAGCTAAGATGGGGCGATGTCTGTTCATATTGAAGCGCTGCTCTGCCTCCTTAACACTATCATTAAGGCAAGTTCTACAGGCCCTAGTTTTGTCGCACCTGGATTACTGTTCAGGTGCCACAGAGGGACCTCGGGAAAATAAAAATTGGTTCAGAACAGGGCAGCTCAGCTATCCCTTAAATGTACTCTGAGATTTAAAATGAATAATATGTATGTACATTTCTCAAGGCTCAGTGGAGGAAAGATTGACTTCATCACTTCTTGTTTTTATAAGAAGTTTAAACTACTAGCACACAGCTCAGACAGCCATGCATAATATACCCCACAAGACATGCCACCAGTGTCTTCACGATCCCCAAGTCCAGAACAGTCTATGGGAGGCACACCTTATGGAACAGTGGATACTGTGAAGAGACACACACACAGGCACATACCCATAAGACACGCACTCTACACACACATACACATGTATTGTAGAGTAGTGTGTTGTGAAATGTCATGTAATATTTGAAATAGTATTAATGTTTCTGGACCCCAGGAAGAGTAGCTGCAGCCTTGGCATCAGCTAATAGGGATCCTTAATAAATACAAATATACCAGACTAACCATCCTATTAGCATCTTATGTCTAGCAGTTCTGATAGCTGTTCTGTCTAATTTGACAGAGATACAACTTCATTGCTTTTTCTGCTATTCATTATTCTAATGCCAGTACAGTTGCCTGTTTCTGAGCTCTTGCCAACTCCTTATGGAATTAAGTGACCTGGGCGTCACTTGTAGCTTGGTGTGACAAGGAGTTGGCAAGAACACAAACAGATCTGGGACCAGGCTAACATTATAGTGCTAATGCATTGAACAGCCTGCCTGTCATATCCTGCGTGAACAGGATGGAAGGCTGCGGGTCAACGACCAGCTGATAGCGGTGAACGGGGAGTCGTTGCTAGGCAAGACCAACCAGGAAGCCATGGAGACGCTAAGGAAGTCCATGTCGGTAGAGGGCAACAAGCGTGGGATGATTCAGCTGATTGTGGCCAGGAGGGTCACTAAACGCAACGAGGTAGGCCTGACCATCGCTTAATTAAAGCTGTGGAGATTATACGACTAACACCAGCCGTGGGTGGGCTCATAGTAATTGCTGGAACAGAATGAATGGAAAGGTGTCAAACGCATAAGAACATGCATTCCTTTCTAACCATTACTATGAGCCGTCCTCCTCTCACCAGCCTCCACTGACTAACATGCTTGTCTGCTGAAATGTGTTTTTTAACCCACAGGGTGTCTATGTGTGACGTTAGGCTTGTTGGAGGCTTTGGAGGCAGCGTCTGAGAGCAGTGTGGCTCCATTCTTCTTTCCTCAGTCACTGCCATTGCTAATTTATTGTTTTGTTTTTTCTCGTTCAATTGTCAAATTAAAGAGTCATGTTTTTTTATGACTGCATTCTGTTTTCTATATGCATTTCTTTAGCAGAAAATGGTTGTTATTTTTATTAAAATGCACAATATTCCTGAATAAGCTAAAGACCACCCGTCACACTGTCATGATACCTTTTGACGTTTCTCTCAAGACTGTTTTTTTTTTAAATCTTTTTTTTAAACACTTTTTCAAAAACACTTGATAGTTGTTCAGTTACCATTAACACGCACTCTCCCACATGTATTCTCCGTGTTCAATTCCAAAGCCACTATTCTGGACTGGAGAGCTATGTTAGGAATATGATGAAAGATCAGCTAGTCCGGTTGGGTCACAGCAGTTCACATGACATGAACTGCATCCCAAAATGGCTCCCTATTTAATGCAATACTGTTAAACATGATCGATCGGGCTCTGGTCAAGAAAAGTACTATGTATTGCAGTGTTTCCCAACTCCCGTCCTCCAGTACCCCCAACAGTACACGTTGTCGAAGCCCCGGACAAGCACACCTCATTCAACTTGCCAAACAATCATCAAGCCCTCAGTGAGTTGAATCTGCTGTTTTAGTCCCGGGTTAAAACAACAATGTGTTTTGGAGGACTGGAGGTGGGAAGCACTGAGGAAGTGAATACTGGAGGTGGGAAACACTGAGGAAGTGAATACTGGAGGTGGGAAACACTGAGGAAGTGAATACTGGAGGTGGGAAACACTGAGGAAGTGAATACTGGAGGTGGGAAACACTGAGGAAGTGAATAGGGTGCAATTTGGGAGGCAGCCTTGCTCTCCTCTTAGCCTCCATGTCCCAAGGCATGCTGGGGGAATTAGTGATAACTGGCCATCCAAGTTACACATGACTTTTTTTCATTTAAATGTTATGTTGATACACTGCAGACTCACTCTGTCCCTTGCTCGCTCCCTCTCTCTTTCTCTCTACCGCCTTCCCTCTCCACATTTCAATGTCATAATATTTCTGCATACTCCATCCTGGCTTGATCACTTATCTATTGGAGAGCTGTGTCTACTCTGCAACGGTGGATTTGGTTGTTGTAGTGTGTACTGTGTGCCTGTCAGACCTGTGATTTCCCATGGTGCAGCTGGTAATTGGAAGCAGAGCGGGGGCTAAGTGCTAAGCCATGCGCTACCGTCAGGTTGCAGGCTGTGCTGTGGAGAAGCCAAGGGTGAGAGCAGAGCAGAGAACACTGGCTATGAGGTACACACACACGGGAAGACTCATCAATGTCTGCATCATGGGTACAGCTGTGGGGATGGCTTAGACTAGAGCATTATGGTTCTAGGTGTCTATATAGAAGGATACTTTATTGATACATTTTTCTTGCAGTCCACAGAATGTGTGACGTATTTGAGCCATAGTGGAACTCGACCAAGGTCCTAGACATTCATGTGGCACAGCTTGACGGAAAGGTTGTACTCCTGTCTCCCATCAACTCACACCATCCCTCTCTTTCTGACTTATCCTCCTAACTTGATCTCTTTAGGGTAATAATCAGTGGCAAACTGTTCTGAATCTGAACTGCTATTTCCTCAGTACTAAACCCCCACGCAGGGCTATTCTATTCTGACAAATGCCTTAATCACATTTCTGACCCAATAGAGTTCAGCCTTGCACCAGTTTAATTATAGGATGGACTATGCAATGAGTAGAGCAGTGATTTGTTGACAGGCACACACGTACAAACGATATGCCCTCCACTCTGCAGCCCGTTTCATTAGCCATCTAATTTAAAGTAAAGACAGGCTGACTTCCAACAGTCTGTAGGAATTTGACCTCTCTAGAAATAATTTCCCAGATCTCCACCCACAGTCATTTGGTTCTACACCTGTTTTTACTCCTACTTCTACACCTGTTTTTACTCCTACTTCTACACCTGTTTTTACTCCTACTTCTACACCTGTTTTTACTTCTACACCTGTTTTTACTTCTACACCTGTTTTTACTTCTAAGCCTGTTTTTACTCCTACACCTGTTTTTACACCTACACCTGTTTTTACACCTACACCTGTTTTTACACCTACACCTGTTTTTACTCCTACTCCTACACCTGTTTTTACACCGACACCTGTTTTTACTCCTACCTACACCTGTTTTACACCTACACCTGTTTTTACTCCTACCTATACCCGTTTTTACTCCTACCTACACCTGTTTTTACTCCTACACCTGTTTTTACTCCTACACCTGTTTTTACTCCTACACCTGTTTTTACTCCTACCTACACCTGTTTTTACTCCTACCTACACCTGTTTTTACTCCTACACCTGTTTTTACTCCTACTCCTGTTTTTACTCCTACACCTGTTTTTACTCCTACTCCTACACCTGTTTTTACTCCTACTCCTACACCTGTTTTTACTCTCATTTTACTAGCTGAGGGAGCAGTCAGGTCTGCTTGGTGAATGTTGAGCAGTTTCTGCATTAAATTAACTGAACCTGCCTGTATCACACCTGTCTCTGTTATCAGCACGTTTATCAAACGTAGGAAATGAAGGCGCTATCGGTTGATTATTCACTGATGACATTTCCTCTTGTTGTGATGCACATCAGTCTTCATGCTAATAAGTCATTTTCTTCACCTTGGGCCATGAATACAGAAACCGTCGCACTTCTATGGCTGGTTTCCCAAACTCATTAAACTAGTCCTGGACTAGGAAATTCTTTAAGTTGAGTCTCTCCACTGTGAATGCGTTTTACACTTGGACGAGGCTTAATATGTGTCAGGATATCAGCGTGTATAGTTAAAATCTGCGAGAGAGGAGATTCTAAGTGCAAACAATGAGGGCATCCTCACCATAGAGATTCTATTGATTCCATGTAATTCTATGGTCCACACACATTCACCCCCACTTCCTCCCCAGCTCCTCAGTCATGTGTGTTTAAAAGTGTCCAAGGCAGTAAATTACCTATTTGGCCAATAAACAGTGGTGTATCAGATAGCCCCTTGAGGAAAGTGGCACCTTGCTGCTCTCCTGTGGGGGAATGTTCTCAGCAGGCATCTTAACAGCTATTGAAAATCCATAGTAATTTATCAAGCTATCCTAACCATGGTCGTGGTGGTGTTGAACCTGCCATGAACCTGCCTGCCTAACCTGCCTCTACAGGTCTGTCATTTATCTAGCTAGCCTAGCTGTGGTGGTGCTGGGGCTATGTAGCATGAATCTAACCTGCCTCTACAGGTCTGTCATTTATCTAGCTAGCCTAGTTGTGGTGGTGCTGGGGCTATGTAGCATGAACCTAACCTGCCTCTACAGGTCTGTCATTTATCTAGCTAGCCTAGTTGTGGTGGTGCTGGGGCTATGTAGCATGAACCTAACCTGCCTCTACAGGTCTGTCATTTATCTAGCTAGCCTAGCTGTGGTGGTGCTGGGGCTATGTAGCATGAACCTAACCTGCCTCTACAGGCCTGTCATTTATCTAGCTAGCCTAGCTGTGGTGGTGCTGGGGCTATGTAGCATGAGACTTTCCTGTGTCTACCGGTGCAACCGGTCCCTCACAGACGGGGTGATGGATCATCTCTAGGTTTAGCTGTAATCGCTGCTGCAATCCCACAGTGAGTGAAATAGCCATAATAGGGTTGTGGCTTTGAGCTAGAATGACAAAACACGAGCTCAAATATCAAGATTTAATACAAATGTACTTAAGGGAGAATTTCTGCCTCATACTGCACATTTCCAGTATAATAAGGATTCCTTCATCCAATGTATTGATTGTGCCGGTCTTCCCAATGCCTCTGTATGTGTAGTTGGAGGCCTCTGGGAGCCCCCTGGGACCGGAGCAGACCCTCAACTCCACCCTGCTGGACGACCGGGAGCGTCGGATCTCCCACTCTCTGTACGGAGGCATAGAGGGCCTGGACGACAACCTGATGCCACGGCAGACACTAATGGGCCGAATGATGGGTGAGTCAGGTCCCCCCAATAGCTTCTCACATCCTTACTGCTGGGTTAGCACCAGCTCCTCTCATAGCCTTACTGCTGGGTTAGCACCAGCTCCTCTCATAGCCTTACTGCTGGGTTAGCACCAGATCCTCTCATAGCCTTACTGCTGGGTTAGCACCAGCTCCTCTCACAGCCTTACTGCTGTGTTAGCACCAGCTCCTCTCACAGCCTTACTGCTGGGTTAGCACCAGCTCCTCTCATAGCCTTACTGCTGTGTTAGCACCAGATCCTCTCACAGCCTTACTTCTGGGTTAGCACCAGATCCTCTCACAGCCTTACTGCTGGGTTAGCACCAGATCCTCTCATAGCCTTACTGCTGGGTTAGCACCAGATCCTCTCATAGCCTTACTGCTGGGTTAGCACCAGATCCTCTCACAGCCTTACTGCTGGGTTAGCACCAGATCCTCTCATAGCCTTACTGCTGGGTTAGCACCAGCTCCTCTCACAGCCTTACTGCTGGGTTAGCACCAGCTCCTCTCATAGCCTTACTGCTGGGTTAGCACCAGATCCTCTCACAGCCTTACTGCTGGGTTAGCACCAGATCCTCTCACAGCCTTACTGCTGTGTTAGCACCAGATCCTCTCACAGCCTTACTTCTGGGTTAGCACCAGCTCCTCTCATAGCCTTACTGCTGGGTTAGCACCAGATCCTCTCACAGCCTTACTGCTGTGTTAGCACCAGATCCTCTCATAGCCTTACTGCTGTGTTAGCACCAGATCCTCTCACAGCCTTACTGCTGGGTTAGCACCAGATCCTCTCACAGCCTTACTGCTGTGTTAGCACCAGATCCTCTCATAGCCTTACTGCTGTGTTAGCACCAGATCCTCTCATAGCCTTACTGCTGGGTTAGCACCAGATCCGCTCACAGCCTTACTTCTGGGTTAATGCCAGCTCTTGTCATTCACACATCACACTCTACAAACTGTAAACTAACAGGGTTGATAAGAGCCAATTTACACCTGAGCCAAGCTGAGATGTGTGTTACTTTAAAAAAAAGTCCTATTAATTAAAACAGAACTAATAGGACACAGTTTGATTATTCATACGGCTAGAAAAGTATTCACGTCTAACCATGCATAATATTAGAAGGCAATTCCATGGTTACAGTGACATTGACTCAGATCTTTGACTTTAAAATGTATGTCAAACAATAACCAATGATTCCAAAGTTAAACAAACCATACAGCTCTATGCACAAGGACTAGTTTGAACAATTTCCACAGAAAATTGCAACGTTTTCAAACAGAATGGTGGTTTGTGCTGTTTGTGCCTTCATTCTGTTACCAAACTGGGTGCAGCACTATCTTCAGTTGTAACACCTGGCCTAGCGGTTGGTTGGCTGGCTGGCTGGCTGGTATCTAAAACCCGTGATTGATTGAATCTCTGTGGCGCAGTTGTGACCGAACCATTTAAAAGCTGTCCTCCCATCAAACTGCCTGCTGTTCTGTCTGTCTGTCAGCCCAAGGCCCTCACACACACACACACACACACACACACACACACACACACACACACACACACACACACACACACACACACACACACACACACACACACACACACACACACACACACACACAGTACGGACACACACACAGTATGGTTACACAAACAGTACTGTTCCTCTCTTTCAGGGTCAGCCTGAGGAGCTGACAGAACAGGCAGACTCCAAACAGAGAGCTCAGGGATTCACAGAGCACACAAACCACTGAATCAATCAGAAGGTCTGCACTACACCATACAAGGGCCCTGAGCTGTAAATTGTCTGACCTTTTCCCGTACATTTTCCGAGACATTAAGATCTACTGAAAGTTGAACTCATAGCACAGTCAGTTACTCCATTTCCTGTGTTGGCATACCAGGTGGTCGCAGATCATTTAATCTACTGTAAACACACACATTGGGGGCCGCAGGGGAATGTACTACTTTCTCTATTGGAGTAGCCCTAAACTCATTTTCTTAAAGGAAAGGTTCACCCATTTTGAATGTTATATAGTTTTTGTGCATGTCTGAGTGATGTACTATCAATTTCCTGGGTAATTCAATGCTTTCATGTGTATCTGAGTTGTTGGCCTTCAAGCAGGGAGAAATCTGACCTGTATGACGTAGCACCGTGATAGTCGCTCTCACCATACTGGCAGTTAATAGGAATACGACTTTTAGTTCGCAAAAACGTCCATCATAGATTTCAATACTGACTGATGTCATAACTCTGGAGGATGTCTTCTATTGAATGAGCTATTGATCATATTTGTCTCAACTTTTTCCCATTTTGTCTGCCTCTTTAGTCCAGGATGCATTGCATGGTGCCGATGCCAGAGATCCTTTCTAGGGAGTTTTTCCTAGCCACCGTGCTTCTACACCTGCATTGCTTGCTGTTTGGGGTTTTAGGCTGGGTTTCTGTACAGCACTTTGAGATATCAGCTGATGTAAGAAGGGCTATAAGAATACATTTGATTTGATTATAGAAAAGGGATAGGAATCCAATGAATGGAGGAACCTATAACGCCCCACCCAGTAGACTGTCGATGAATTGTGTTCACGTTGTCATGCTGCGTCACGTGGTTGCTACGCTAATCGTTACTCAATCCCTTCTCAATTTATTTTTTTATTTATTTTAAATTTCACCTTTATTTAACCAGGTAGGCTAGATGAGAACAAGTTCTCATTTGCAACTGCGAGATAAAGATAAAGCATAGCAGTGTGAACAGACAACACAGAGTTACACATGGAGTTAACAAAGTCAGTGTATATGTCAAGAAAAGTACCTGTTTTCCTTGAAAGTACGTAATGTCATGATGGCAAGTCAATTATTGGACATCTTGGAAAAGATTTGTAATGTTTAACTTCTTGTTGATGTAATCTGTGCTAATGTTTTGTCTGAGCTAGTGCTCAATAGACTCCCATTCACTCCTTGAAGGAGAGTGCTCCTTGTATCAGAATCACTCAGAATGCACCGTACAGCCCATTGAGGTAGCATGGACAACATTTCCCATCACCTCAAAAGTATAGATATTCATCTCGGTTTTGTGCCTCACTTGTGGGCCTTAAATTCGAGTCATTCTGGTTAGAAAAGCAAATGTTTTAACTTTGACTTTGATTCATAGCGATGCTTATTTAGCTAAGCTTATGTCTTGGCAGGCCTAGAGTTAAGAATTGCCCGTGAGGCTTTGTGTTAATGTCAGATTTAAAGTGGTTGGAATAGAGTTCAAATCAAATTTATTTATATAGCCCTTCGTACATCAGCTGATATCTCAAAGTGCTGTACAGAAGCCCTTTATAAGCCAGTATTTAATTCACTGGCGTTGTTTAACAGAGATGGGATGAAGGAAGATGTTTGTCTCAAATGGTACCATAATCCCCACAGTAGTTCAGTAGTAGTCTATGGACCAGGAGAGACTGTGCTGCGTTCAGATTACAGTCAGACCAGGCAGCAGGAATACGTGTGGACTAGCTAGTTTAAAAAAACAGTGCGTCCAAAATTCTAAACTGAATAAATACATATCACTTTGTACCTCAACACTTCTAAGCTCGACTTGATGATGTTGCTAAATATATCCTGAGAATACAATGGCATCATGAGTTAGTTGTAATTGTTTTAGTTAAGACTTAACACCCGTTTTGGCATCGCCTTATTTCTCTGATCATTTTCCTATTGTTGTGCAGGCCTACCCCACTGCTATGACAATTAGGGTATTAGATGTTTCTTGAGTTAATTATTCACATCTTTAGGCAACGGCTCGTTCTTCAAGAAGTGGACCGAAGGTAATTTCCCTGCTTATGCGAATTATGCAGATGGACTTGGACAGTGGCAAAATAAAACTCTCCTTTTCCTGCATCCCTCGCCCAATTATTCTCACCTCCAGACTCGATCTCCCATTTAATCTGGCCTGGCATTCCTCTCAGCTATTAAATCCTGCTCCTCTTCAGTATTCACAGGCATGTTGCCACATAAAGTATCTGATAATTGCTTTTACTGAAGACTAGACAATTCTGTAAAGACGCTGCAACTATTGTTCCTTTGTCGCGATGTCTATTTTTATTAGGGCTACTGTAAACTGTAATGAAAGTGTAATAAATAAATCCCACCGAGTCAGGTGCTTTGAGTTCTGCTCACCATTGTTGGTAAAATAGTGACCTTGGATTGGTCTACAAAAGAATGTGTAAGTCTCAAACGCCACCCTATTCACAATATAGTGCACTACTTTTGACCAGGGCCCATAGAGTAGTAGTGTACTATAAAGGGAATGGGGTGCAATTTGGGACCCATAATAACATTCTTAGGTATGGATGGATGCCTGCCAAAAAAGTTGATTGCTTCTAGAAAAAAGCATGAACAGAAGTAGATTTATTCATTGGTCTACTCGGTGCCTGCCACCTTCATTCCTACTCACCTACAGTCGTGTTTCATTACAGAGCCATTGAGCCTTGTCAACTAAACATCAAGCCCTTGACTAGGTGAATCAGGTGAGCTAGTTCAGGACTACAACAGTTGTAGAACGTCTGACGGTCCGCGAGGAGAACGTCTGACGGTCCGCGAGGAGAACGTCTGGGGGTCCGCGAGGAAAACGTCTGGGGGTCCGCGAGGAGAGGTTTTAGACCAACTGCCTTAGAAGACCAATGTACACTGCTTTAGGGCTCACACACACCAGAGTTCCCCGAAAAGACACACACACGGACACGCGCGCGCGCGCACACACACACGGACACGCACATACAGCAGGGATAGAGACGACAAGAACAACACTCTAAATTTACGCAAGCATGCACGCACAAACACACACACAGTCCCTCTGCTCTATTTACATTGTCGTCATTTAGCAGACGCGCTTATCCAGAGTGACTTACAGGAGCAATTAGGTTTCAGTGCCTAGCTCAAGGGCACATCGACAGATGTTTCACGTAGTATGATCGTGGATTCAAACCAGCGACCTTTTAGTTGCTATTGAGACTGGTGAGTCTATGAACTTTCAACACACCACGATTCATCAGTCCAGCCATGCTAGCTGGCCGGGCAGTGTGGAACTATGGTTATACTTAATACCACACAGATTCTCAGTGTGAAAGGATATGAGAAACAAACACTAACCCTGGCGCAAGGCCTCACGTCCCGGGTGGAAAGTCCTGTATTTCTGCCATGAGACCCAAACAGATTCCCAACGCAAACGTTTCACTCCGTCATTATGGAGTGCTATTATACAGCATTGAAACCACCCTTCTTCAGATGCTCAGTTACCCCCAAAGACAGGATAGCGTCATGCATTGCATAGCAATGTGTTTTTAAATCCCTCTATTGGACACAAAGAAAGGGGAAGGTTTTTTGCCTTGCTCGGTGAGTGTGCCAAAGTCAATAGTTTTCCGTTTTTCACAATGCCACAGCTTGCATTAAGCACACTATAATGACACTTGACAATGTCATGCCAGATGCTGCCAAACACAGCACGGTGATTTAAATAGGAACTGATTGAGAATTTCACTCTGGGTCTGCTTTTAAATTAAAGCATGTATTGTGGTAAATTAATTACGTGTTATATCAAAGGATCAAATGTCCAATGAATATAAAATGAACGCTTTAAATGTGTTTATTGTGTGATGCATATCAAAGCCTTCTCCAATCATGCTTCTCTGTTTTGTCCTATAGGTAACTACCAGCTCTCCCCTACAGTCAACATGCCCCAGGACGACACAGTCATCATCGAAGACGATAGGCTGCCAGTACTTCCTACCCATCTCTCTGACCAATCGTCCTCCAGCTCACATGACGACGTGGGTGTCCCTCCCCCCTGGGCCAAAGAGATTCAAATTCAGAATGAGAGGTGAGAGGACAAAGTCCCAAATGGCTCCCTACATAGTGGTCTATGGTCCCTGGTCTAAAGTAGTGCACTACGTAGGGAGTAGGTTGCCATTTGGGACTTATTTCAGCACTGGCTCATTACCTTCTGTTACCTCAGTCAAACACATGACACACATTATATCTCCACGAACACCGCTTAGGGTTTCTGTGTATATCAGCTGTTAGTGTGTCACGCTTAACATTTGTTTTGATAATCGGGACCATGTTTTGCTAAGGTTTCGCAATGGAATGCTAGTATTATTTCAGTTGTGGACCTAGTACTGTGTGTTCAAAAGATTCCACTGTTTCTTTCTACGCTGAAATACACTGTAGGTATATATTTTTCTTTATACTGTATGTTGAAACATAAGGTCGATGTGCCTCCTATGTTTGCTGAAGCGTCTGATTTTGAAAGGAAACTCAGGCACACCTACCTGTTACCCACTTAACTGGGACTGCATCCCAAATGACACCCTTTTCCCTATATAGTGCACTACTAGAGCCCAATGACCCTGGTCAAAAGTAGTTCTCTAAATACGAATAGGGTGTCATTTGAATAGTAACCTGGACGTGAAGGGCTTTTGCCACCATGTGATGAGGAGGCCCAGTCAGTTCCCATCAGTGGGGCTGGGCTGGTCTGAGTGGGTGTTGATTGTAACTGGGCCAGCCCAGTCAAATTAGTCTCTGCTGTAATCAGTGGCTCCTCAGGTATGGTTCTGACTCGAAGAGCTGCAATGGCTTGATTTGATGATTGGAAGAAATTGATGATGACTGTTTGATTTTCACGAGAATAATCTCATACTGTCCTTCTCTTTCCCTCTGTCCTTTCTCTCTCTCTCTCTCTCTCTATCCTTTATCCTCTCCCTCACTTTCACTTACTCTTTGTCTGTCTTTGTCTCTCTCCATCACTGCCTTCCCCCCTCTCCTCCTGTAGCCCTCTGAGCCCTGATGACACTGACCCAGACGGAGCCTTTCAGAGGGAGGGCTTCGGCAGACAGAGCATGTCTGAGAAACGGACAAAGCAGTTTGGAGATGCCAGTCAGCTGGAGATCATCAAGACACGCAAGTCCAAGAGCATGGATCTAGGTACTAACCCAAACATCCACCCATGTCCCTTTCCTACCTCTCATTGACACCCTATAGGTCAGCTCCTCCTGGAACCAATGGCACGATGTTTTAGGTCGGTTTACCAGAGAGATTAAGCCCTAGTCCTCTGTGTCTGTGAAACCAGCCCTCTGAATGGTTAGGAATACCCAAATTAGGCACAAACATTACATGACCAAAAGTATGTGGACACCTGTTTATCGAACATCTCATTCCAAAGTCATGGACATTAATATGGAGTTGGCCCCCCTTTTCTGCTATAACAGCCTTCACTCTTCAAGGAAGGCTTTCCACTAGATGTTGGAACATTGCTGTGTGAACTTGCTTCCATTCAGCCACAAAAGCATTATTGCGGTCAGGCACTGATGTTTGGAGATTTGGCCTGGCTCTCAGTTGGTGTTCCAATTCAGGTCAGGGCTCTGTACAGGCCAGTCAAGTTCTTCTACACTATTCATGACAAACCGTTTCTGTATGGACCTCGCTTTGTGCACGGAGGCATTGTCATGCTGAAACAGGAAAGGGCCTTCCCCAATCTGCTTGAAGCATAGAATCGTCTAGAATGTCATTGTATGCTGTAGCTTTCAGATTTCCCTTCACTGGAACTAAGGGGCCTAGCCCGAACCATGAAAAATAGCCACAGACCATTATTCCTTCTCCACCAAACGTTAGTTGGCACTATGCATTCGGGCAGGTAGTTTCTCCTGGCATCCGCCAAACCCATCTGGCAGATGGTGAAGCGCGATTCATCACTCCAGTTCAATGGCGGGGAACTTTACACCACTCCAGCAGATGCTTGGCATTGCGCATGGTGATCTTAGGCTTGTGTGCGGCTGCTCACCCGTGAAAACCCATTTCATGAAGCTCCCAACAAACAGTTATTGTCTGATGTTGTTTCCAGAGGCAGTTTGGAACTCGGTAGTGAGTGTCGCATCCGAGGACAGACTATATTTACGCTCTACGTGCAGCACTCGGCAGTCCTGTTCTGTGGACTTGTGTGGCCTACCACTTCGACTGAGCTGTTGTTGCTCCTAGATGTTTCCACTTCACAATAACAGCACTTACAGTTAACCTGGGGCAGCTCCAGCAGGGCAGAAATGTTACATACTTACTTGTAGGAAAAGTGTCATCCTATGACGGTGCCATGTTGAATGTCACTGAGCTCTTCAATAAGACATTGGCAGTAGAATGGCCTGTCTATGGAGATTGCTTGGCTGTGTGCTTGATTTTAACGGCCGTGGAGTAAATTGCAGAATCCACTCATTTGAAGGGATGTCCACATACTTTTGTATATTTACTGTAAATACAGTGCCTTCAGGAAGTATTCAGACTTTTTCCACATTGTTACGTTACAGCCTTATTATAAAATGAATTAAATAAATGAAAATCCTCAACAATCTACACACAATACTCCATAATGATAAGTGAAAACAGGGTTTTAGACATTTTTGCACATTTATAAAAACATACCTTATTTACATAAGCATTCAGACCCTTTACTATGAGACACAAAATTGAGCTCAGGTGCATCCTGTTACATTGATTATCCTTGATGTTTCTACAACTTTATTGGAGTCTACCTGTGGTAAATTAAATTGTGGCCTCCATCATTCTTAAATGGAAGAAGTTTGGAACCACCAAGACTCTTCCTAGAGCTGGCCGCCTGGCCAAACTGAGCAATCGGGGGAGAAGAGCCTTGGTCAGGGAGGTGACTGAGAAAACCTGACGGTCACTCTGATAGAGCTCTAGAGTTACTCTGTGGAGATGGGAGAACCTTACAGAAGGAAAACCATCTCTGCGGCACTCCACCAATCAGGCCTTTATGGTGGAGTGGCCAGACGGAAGCCACTCCTCAGTAAAAGGCACATGACAGCCCGCTTGGAGTTTGCCAAAAGGCACCTAAATACTCTCAGACCATGAGAAACAAGAGTCTCTGGTTTGATGAAACCAAGATTGAACTCTTTGGCCTGAATGCCAAGCATCACGTCTGGAGGAAACCTGGCACCATCCTTACGGTGAAGCATGGTGGTGGCAGAATCATGCTGTGAGGATGTCTTTCAGCGGCAGGGACTGGGAGACTAGTCAGGTTTGAGGCAAAGATGAACGGAGCAAAGTACAGAGAGATCCTAAAGATGTCATATATTAGTTCATAATGACAAAGCAAAAAAATGTTTGTCATTATGGGGTATGGTGTCTAGATTGAAGGAAAAAACCAATCCATTTTAGCATAAGGCTGTAACGCAACAAAATGTGGAAATAGTCAAGTGTTCTGAGAACTTTCCGAAGACCCTACATACCCACTCGTTGTTAATTGCATCTGTAAGACTTGTATTGCACTTGTATCCACGTGTGATGCATTTCTGTCTTTTTTTATGTGACATCAAACAGGCTGCACACCTCCGAATCAGGTTTCAGCTCACTTCAGATGACATTAAACCTTCCTGATCTCTTTGGCTGACAGTCTTCCACCTCCCCCACACTATGCCTGTGTCCCAAATGGCACCCTGTTATATGTGTGTGTGGTGCACTACTTTTGACCAGTAATGCCCTATCAAGAGATTAGGGTGCCATTTGGGACACAGCCTATATCTAATCTGCTTCTGATCCCCACTGAATTATTGTAGTTCTGCACTGTTTATATCACAATAGCTCTGATTGCAATCCTAAACCCTTCCATTTCCCTGTCTTTCTGTCTGTGTCTCGCATGGTATCTGATTGCCCTTGAAGTTGCCCAAAGATGTGATGTACGCACTGTACAGTAACATTGCTGGAATGTTTGCATGTGGAATGTGCTCACTAACCAATCCTAACTGTGTGTTGCCCCCCTTTAACAGTAGCCGACGAGATTAACCTCACCCCTCGCAAAGAGAACACACCAGGTAAGGAGTGACATGTCACTGAGGGAGAACGGACACCTCATCCATTCCAGTTGCTACCCACATTCCATCCTGCAAATCCAGACCTGCTTTAGAATCTACCACCTCACTGTGAGAAGAGAATAGAATACAAAGAACCTTGAGACAGTTTGAGGTCATTGCGGTGGAATTGTGGGTGGGTGAATATGGACTTGGCAGTGATTTTTCTGAAGACACGGTAGCACTGCTAATTGTTCTGTGGATGGGGATGTGAGGAGGGGGAGAGACTGAGAGCGCGATAGATTGAGAGAGAGCAAGAGAAAGAGAACGCTCTGTCCTTGGCTGGGCTGCAAACTGACAGCAAGTCATCCGTCATTGTCAGCTGTGTGTTTTCACAGCCACCTCTAAATAGAAGTTCCTTCGAAGGATGGGATTTAGCTGAATGGCACAGTGAAAGCAAGAGAAAGAATAGGGTTTAGCAGAATGTACGCCACAGTGAAGCAGGAAACATGAAGGGAACCATCAGGAAATAGAAGCAGTCTGGTAGAACTACTGTACACATGAAGGAGACTAAATATGTCATTAATGTCTCTTGTTTTCTCCAAACATTGTCTGAGCAGTCACTTATAATATATAATATATATAATAATAACAGTCACTTATAATATAATATATATAATAATAACAGTCACTTATAATATAATATATATAATAATAACAGTCACTTGCAAGAGAGATACCTGATATGTGTCCCAAATGGCACATTTCCTATTTAGTGCACTGCTTTTGACCAGAGCCCTATGAGTCCTATTTCCGGAATATGGTTCCATTTGGGAAGCTGCCCCACGCTTCAATGTGGGTGGCCGTGGATATTGTGGCTGCTTGGCTGGGAGTGAGAAGTGGAGCGAAGGTGGAAGGCGGTAAATTGAATACATTGCAGCCTGAACAAGCAGGGCTGGTGCCTATTCATTTTCATCAGGCTGTCCTGTCCTCTTAACGTCTCACTGAAGCAGCGGCTGATGGGCTTTCATGCATCAAACCACATTCATTTGGTTTTAGCCTTCAGTCAGCAGCCGCACCGCACGCTTCCCAGTCACACCTCGGTGGTAATCTTAAAAATGACATGAATTCAGACCTCTGACAGACGGCGTGAGTCAAGAACATCAGGCAGCGGTTTGTTTGAGTTTCAGATAGTCAGACCTGGAAACCTCCTTCTTTCTATATATCTGTACTAGGCATATTTATACAGACCGCCACCCTATTCAACCTGAAGATAACGTGGGTCGTACAGAGATCGGTGGTGCTCCCTTATGATAATAAATACAGGTATCAATCACCCTGCAGTCAGGAGGAATGTCTAACAGGAATACCCTGGAAGAGTCCCAAATAGCACCCTAAACCTTATATAGTGCGCTACTATTGACCAGGGCCCATGGAACTCTGGTCAAAAGTAGTGCGCTATGTAGGGAATAGGGTGCCATTTGAGAATCCCTGTGTGACTATAGGACCCACTGGAGTTGCACATGTAGGCACGTAATCGACTGGAAACGTCTTGGAAAGTTTGAAAGAATGACTGTTGCTATTGGCCGTTAGGGAGCTGTAAAACAGTGGGCAAACACCTCTGCATTGCCCTCTACTAACCTAGTGGACAACCATGTGGATACAGTCTGTGTCAAAAATGTCCTATAGCCAATCAGTGGAGGAGTATGGCCCTCTGGCCCAGGCTATTGTGTCCCACCTCTCGCAGGCTATGTCTATTCCCTATAGTGCACGACTTTTGACCAGAACTCTATGGGACGTCACTCCCTCTCCCAGGCTGTCACTGTGATCATTTTCCCAGGATTTGGGATTTGTTTTGGGCCTGCTAAATGGACCATCGGAGTGAATGTGTAGATTAAAGGAGGAGAGTGTAGCACAGGGGCCGGGCAGACAAAATAACCCCTGAAACGCTTAAGAAAATAGCCTGAAATCTATTAGCCTATAATAGCAGTTATTAGGGTGAAATTACATTTCCACAATTTAAATTGTAATTGGGTGGTTATTGTGCAATGTATTTTTCCAATGAACAAAAATCGTGTTTTACAAATATTTAGTGGATGTAGTCTTGAACTGGAGGCTAGAAACAACAGGCTTACGTCCCAAATGGCACCCTATTCCCTATAGAAAGCACTACCTAGTATTAGCTCCCCGGGCCTCTTGTTTACCCAGTTCCAGTAGCTCTGCTACAGTATACTCTGTGGATTAGAGGGCTGTAGAGTCAGCTGGGCTGTTCCCCTGAGGTAATCCATCCCACTCTCTGGTTGCAATGCACATAGCAAATCAAAATCAAATCAAATTTATTTATATAGCCCTTCGTACATCAGCTGATATCTCAAAGTGCTGTACAGAAACCCAGCCTAAAACCCCAAACAGCAAACAATGCAGGTGTAAAAGCACGGAGGCTAGGAAAAACTCCCTAGAATAGCACCCTATTCTGTGTATAGTACACTACTTTGTAAAAGTTCTTCCACTTTTTTCTCAATGCAACACAACCTGTTTTGGTTACATGTTAGTGTGAGCCCCATCCAAGTTTTCATTTCAACTCACAGGTAGTCAAGTAAAATAACAAGGTGCTATAGTTGAACACAGCCCTGCATTAAAAAAAAAATCTCCTTTAGTTCCCTCACAGCTTAATCAAATAAGTAAGTTTTGATATTGTTGCTCCTCCCCAGGGTCTTCCACCAGGGACGTGGGTCCTTTCTTAGGCCTCAAGAAGTCCAGCTCTCTAGAGAGTTTACAGACAGCCGTTGCCGAGGTAACGCTGAACGGTGACATGCCCTTCCACAGGCCACGCCCACGCATCATCAGGGGGCGGGGCTGCAATGAGAGCTTCCGGGCTGCCATCGACAAGTCATACGACAGGCCAGCCGCTACAGAGGATGACGATGAGGACATGGAGACATGTAAGAGACTTCTGTTTGACAAATCTCCATAAGATAGACTTCTGTTGGACATACACTACCGTCCAAAAGTTTGGGTTCACTTAGAAAAGTCATTGTTGTTTTTTTAAATGAATCATTTTGTCCATTAAAATAACATAAAATTGATCAGAAATACATTGTAGGCATTGTTCATGTTTTAAATGACTATTGTTGCTAGAAATGGCAGATTTTTTTAAAACAATTGTTTAATGGAATATCTACATTTCAAAAGGATAATTGATCATTAATAAACCCACAAATGCTGATGCTCCAGATACTCAACGAGTCTAAAAAAGGCCCGTTTTGTTGCTTCTTTAAACAGAACAACGGATGTGCTTTTCTTTCAAAAACAAGGACATTTCTAAGTGACCCCAAACTTTTGAATGGTAGTATACCTCCGTAAGATAGACCTCTATTGGACAGATCTTAGTTCAGGAGACATGTAAGATATAATTATATTGGATAGAAATATTAGCTAACCAAAAGCCAAATTCTTTCACACATACTCTATCATTAATTGTGTGTAGATATCAATGGAAGATAAAGTTCAAGTTACCGGATTCAAGATCAAAGATTCAAAGACCATTTCTTCTTTAAAGATTCCAGCAATATAAAACGTTCTGTTACTGTCTGTCCAGTGGAGGAGGACACCGAGGAGAGCTCTCGGTCCGGGCGTGACTCTGTGTCCACCGTGGCAGATCTGACGCCACTGCCTAACACCGAGAGACCGCTGGTCAACGGCAACCGCACCGATGAAGACGAGAAGGACAAGGGAGGGAATGACAAAAAGAAACAGAAGGACAAAGAGAAGGACAGCAAGAACAAGGCTAAGAAAGGCATGCTGAAAGGCCTGGGAGACATGTTCAGGTAGGATGTGTACGCACACATACACACTCTCCATTCTCCTCTACCAGTCTTTTACCCACCCTTATAAGTGGGTCATGCCTTTCATTGTCTGAGATGGTCTCTGATTGTCTGAGATGATCTCTGAGATGTCAATGATGCATACATTATTTATTCCTAGTGGTTTTGACGGAGGTTATGTCCCAAATAGCACCCTATTCGCTATATATAGTGCACTACTTATTTAGTAAAAGTAGTGTACAAAAGTGGTTCGTGCAGATCAGATGTGTTTGGCTTAAAGGTTTCTGGAAGCTTGAATTGTTTGGCTGCTATAATTGCAGGGAAAATTAGAATCATTATTGACCTGAGCACTGTCAGTAGTTACACACACACACACACACACTTTAATCAAGCCCAGATGATAAAGTATTTTAAATAACTTTGAATACTTTTTAAACACAGGTCTGGTTGGAGTGTGTTGTTAGTCGCTCTCTAAACAGAGACACCAGACAGAGGCTAGTCAGAGCTGACCCTCTCAGTTCTCTGGGCTCCACGCACATACACACACACTGCAGCCCAATCAAAGCCTCATTACCATCAGACCACAGCATCCTCCCTCTCCTACTCTACACCAATCAACACTTGGACTCAAAGCAACACCCGATCTGCTCGCTTTGCAGCCTCCTCAAAATGGCCACTGCCCAGGCACACACACACACACACACACACACACACACACACACACACACACACACACACACACACACACACACACACACACACACACACACACACACACACACACTGGTGGATCTGTCAATATGGCTGGTTTTTCAATGCTACGGTGTAGTAAAGTGAAGAACTGTAACTCATGAAAGGTTTCGAGCTGTGCTATAGTCAGACTGTCAAACCAGACCTTAACACATCAAGATGAATTTGAAATGTGTCTTATGTGATTGCAATGCATCCTGTCTGTCCATCTCATATCTCTGTCGATGCTCATCGTTATCTTCTCATGGACATTCTTTATCTGAGAAAATAACTTGACCGTAAATATATAAAGCAATGCGTCTCTCTCTCTTTCTCTCGCTCTCTTTCTCTCGCTCTCTTTGTCTCTGTTGATGCTTTTCTCAGAGCCGTTGAACTTGAAGTCTCAAGTCGCCTGCTTCTTTAGTTCAAATATGTATTGTAAATTCCCATCTTATCAGTGGTGTTGAACTCGTGAGCAGAGAAGTGATAAGGGTTCTGTGCGCAGAATATTAAGAATATTAAATGCCCTTCTGACATGATGAATGTCCTCATCTCAAAGTTTCACTAGTGCCTCCTGTCATAAATCTCCACTGTGTCCCAAATGGCACCCCATTCCCTAGAAACATAGGGGCTCTGGTTGAAAGTAGTGCACTATAAGGGGAACAGGGTACCATTTTGGAGTCCCAATTGATATTGGGACGTGGCTGGTGTTTAAGGAGACTTAATGGAAGCCACTGGCGTGGAAAGAGAAACTGTCACCCGCTGTCTCTGTGATAGATAGGACCATTCTCAATATTAACACCTACACATCACTGTCAACCACTTTATGCTACATTTGAGGCCATTTGTTGATCAATTAATCAGGCAATAGACCTCCCCCTGCTGTATTTCGCTCCGCTCTGTTTCTCACTCTCTGAGACTCTGCAGGCCAATTTCCCTCTGAGTTAACCTAGGAAAAGAGGTTAGAATGTACTTTTAGAATGTAAAAGTTGAGAGCTAAACATTTGGAGTTTTTATCAGAAGTAAGTTGGAGAGAGTGGCAGAGTTGATCACCATTAGTAGTTTACTAGTTATTATCTCTGGGGGAACTGTTTGAATGTGTCCCAAATGGCAATATATTCTATATTCCCTATTAAGTGTACTACTTTTAACCAGATCCAATAGGGCTCTGGTTAAAAGGAGTGCGTTAGGGAATAGGGTGCCATTTGGGATGCACACATAGAAATACCCAAATCGAAGCCATTTCGGTAAAATTGTCTGCTGATCCCATTTATGTTTCAGGTTTGGTAAACATCGCAAGGACGGAGAGAAAATTGAGCGTAAAGGGTCAAGCAAGTGGAGGCCGGAAGAGCTGCAAGCCTCAGAGGAAGAAACACTGAGGATGAGACTGGAGCAGGAGAGGTCAGTGTCTGTCTACACACACCATTTTGTAATAATCTTTTATTGTTATAGAGTCTGGCAGGACAGTTAAAAAATAGATGTTTTGTGGTGGGACTGGGATTCAATCCCACACGAATACAAGCGTAATGTGCTGAAAGGCATTGGGGGGTGCTACCCACTAGACAAGCCCCAGGACACGAGCTCAACTCAGTCTAATGAAGGATAGGGCAGGAGGGCAATGTGCCAGTCATTTGGGCACCAGGTTGTAAATGCCGAAGCATTTTACTGAACATGCATACATACAGTTGAAGTCGTAAGTTTATGTACACTTAGGTTGGAGTCATGAAAATTCGTTTTTCAACCGCTCCACAAATGTCTTGTTAACAAACTATAGTTTTGGGAAGTCGGTTAGGACATCTACTTTGTGCATGACACAAAGATTATTTCACTTATAATTCACTGTATCACAATTCCAGTGGGTCAGAAGTTGACTGTGCCTTTAAACAGCTTGGATAATTCCAGAAAATTATGACAAATCAAATCAAATCAGAAAATTATGTCATGACTTTAAAAGCTTCTGATAGGCTAATTGACATAATTTGAGTCAGTTGGAGGTGTACCTGTGGATGTATTTCAAGGCCTACCTACAAACTCATGGGCCTCTTTGCGTGACATCATGGGAATATCAAAAGAAATCAGCCAAGACCTCAGAAAATAAATGGTAGACCTCCACAAGTCTGGTTCATCCTTGGGAGCAATTTCCAAACGCCTGAAGGTACCATGTTCATCTGTACAAACAATAGTACGCAAGAATAAATACCATGGGACCACGCAGTCGTCATACCGCTCAGGAAGGAGACGCGGTCTCCTAGAGATGAACGTACTTTGGTGTGAAAAGTGCAAATCAGTCCCAGAACAACAGCGAAGGACCTTGTGAAGATGCTGGAGGAAACGGGTACAAAAGTATCTTTATCCACAGTAAAACGAGTCCTATATCGACATAACCTGAAAGGCCGCTCAGCAAGGAAGAAGCAACTGCTCCAAAACCGCCATAAAAAAGCCAGACTACGGTTTGCAACTGACAAAGATCGTACTTCTTGGAGAAATGTCCAAAGAACACCATCCCAACTTTGAAGCATGCAGTTGGCAGCATCATGTTGTGGGGGTGGTTTGCTGCAGGAGGAACTGGTGCAGTTCACAAAATAGATGGCATCATGAGGTAGGAAAATTATGTGGATATATTGAAGTTAAAGCTTGGTTGTAAATGGGTCTTCCAAATGGACAATGACACCAAACATACTTATAAAGTTGTGGCAATATGGTTTAAGGATAACAAAGTCAAGTTATTGGAGTGGCCATCACAAAGCCCTGACCTCAGTCCTATAGAACATTTGTGGGGAGAACTGAAAAAGCGCATGCGAGAAAGAAGGCCTACAAACCTGACTCAGTTACACCAGCTCTGTCCGGAGGAATGGGCCAAAATTCACCAAACTTATTGTGGGAAGCTTGTGGAAGGCTACCCAAAACGTTTGACCGAAGTTGAACAATTTATAGGCAATGCTACCAAATACTAATTGAGTGTATGTAAACTTCTGACCCACTGGGAATGTGATCAAAAAAATAAAAGCTGATATTAATCACACTCTACTATTATTCTGACATTTCACATTCTTAAAATAAAGTGGTGATCCTAACTGACCGAAGACGGGGATCTTTTTACTTGGATTAAATGTCAGGAATGGTGAAAAAATGAGTTTAAATGTATTTGGCAAAGCTGTATGTAAACTTCTGACTTCAACTGTACATGTTTTAGGTGCATGATCACTGCCCCTAAAACATGGTATTTAACACTTGTATTTCACATTATTAGAAAGTTCAGATATCAGTTTTGAGGGCTATTATTCACATTGTGATAACACCCTATAATGTTGAGTAATAACTGGTTTGACAAAATGCAACTGAATATTGCGATGTTCTCACCTATTTATGACATGTTCTTGTGTACTTACGCTGCTTCCTCTCCTCTCCAACTACTGCATTTGGGACACAACCATGGATTCCTCAAAATTAAAATGGGGTTTTTAGTAGTACTTAGTTATACAGGCATCATACAGTAAATTATACTACTTGAGGTCAAATGGGATATTGCACAAAACATGGCTGTCACTGAAATGTACCATTGATGCGAAATTCAGCTAAAGCCATTATCAGGGCTTTCTGCTCGGTCACATCGTCTTTTCTATTTCTACCAGGAACCAAAGAAAGTTCAAGGGTCAACATATTGGGAAGCCTCACTGAAAGAGCCTGCTCTGTCTTCATTCCCCGGCCTGTCTTCCTTGCCCCTGTCTCAATGACTACATCCTTTTTCTGTGATCCCACAAGTCAGCTAAAAGCTACATTCACACATACGCTAGAGACAGGGTGAGAGTCCCAAGTGGCACCCTATTCCCTATATAGTTGCCCTGGTCTAAAGTAGTGCACTATATTGGGAATAGAGTGCTATTTGGGATGCAACTAAAAAATAGAGAGAGGGAGTGTGTTGTTGGTGCTTGATGTACACCACCCTACTGCAGCACTGAGTGTTTCCTTTGATTTACCCTCTATTAAAGGACTGAAAGTTTTGGGGGCAATCATTGACATGAGAGCTTCTTTTGAAGCCCAGATATTTAGTGCCCTAGCTGTGGGTGATTACGATCACACTCATCACAACACTTCCATTTCTACGTACCATGTCATTACAGTGCTGATGCACAGCCAATCACTTGGACATGGAGACCAAATCAAAGGGACTGCCATTATAAATTTACATCAACAAAATAGCTCCCTCTGCTTTGGGCTCTCGGCTAATAAGTGTTGCAAATTATGGATTCAGAAGGAAATATACTGCAAGGTGAATCAATGCACAATTTATTTACAGTGCCTTGGGAAAGTATTCGGCCCCCTGGAACTTTGCGACCTTTTGCCACATTTCAGGCTTCAAACATAAAGATATAAAACTGTATTTTTTTGTGAAGAATCAACAACAAGTGGGACACAATCATGAAGTGGAATGACATTTATTGGATATTTCAAACTTTTTTAACAATTCAAAAACTGAAAAATTGGGCGTGCAAAATTATTCATCCCCCTTAAGTTAATACTTTGTAGCGCCACCTTTTGCTGCGATTACAGCTGTAAGTCTCTTGGGGTATGTCTCTATCAGTTTTGCACATCGAAAGAGACTGAAATTTTTTCCCATTCCTCCTTGCAAAACAGCTTGAACTCAGTGAGGTTGGATGGAGAGCATTTGTGAACAGCAGTATTCAGTTCTTTTCACAGATTCTCGATTGGATTCAGAAATCTGGACTTTGACTTGGCCATTCTAACATCTGGATATGTTTATTTTTTAACCATTCCATTGTAGATTTTGCTTTATGTTTTGGATCATTGTGTTGTTGGAAGACATATCTCCGTCCCAGTCTCAGGTCTTTTGCAGACTCCATCAGGTTTTCTTCCAGAATGGTCCTGTATTTGGCTCCAACCATCTTCCCATCTGCCACCACCATGTTTGACAGTGGGGATGGTGTGTTCAGGGTGATGAGCCGTGTTGCTTTTACGCCAAACATAACGTTTTGCATTGTTGCCAAAAAGTTCAATTTTGGTTTCATCTGACCAGAGCACCTTCTTCCACATGTTTGGTGTGTCTCCCAGGTGGCTTGTGGCAAAATTTAAACAACACTTCTTATGGATATCTTTAAGAAATGGCTTTCTTCTTGCCACTCTTCCATAAAGGCCAGATTTGTACAATATACGACTGATTGTTGTCCTATTGACAGAGTCTCCCACCTCAGCTGTAAATCTCTGCAGTTCATCCAGAGTGATCATGGGCCTCTTGGCTGCATCTCTTAGTTCCGGTGAAGGAAAATCGTAACGCACAGCATACAATGACATTTTAGACAATTCTGTTGTTCCAACTTTGTGGCAACAGTTTGAGGAAGGCCTTTTCTTGTTTCAGCAAGACAATGCCCCTGTGCACATAGCGAGGTCCATTCAAAAATGGTTTGTAGAAATCGGTGTGGAAGAACTTGACTGGCCTGCACAGAGCCCTGACCTCAACCCATCCAACACCTTTGTAATTAATTGGAACACCGACTGAGAGCCAGGCCTATTCGCTCAACATCCGTGCCCAACCTCACGAATGCTCATGTGGCTGAATGGAAGCAAGTCCCCACAGCAATGTTCCAACATTTAGTGGAAAGCCTTCCTTGAAGAGTGGAGGCTGTTTTGGCAGCAAAGGGGGAACAAACTCCTTATTAATGCCCATGATTTTGGAATAAAGATGTTCGACAAGCAGGTATCCACATACTTTTGGTCATGGAGTATATATCTGCATCACTGTGGTACATAGGTCTCTGCATTAAACACAATGTCCCCTGTACATTTTTGATCACATTCAATACTAATCTCTAGATGGATCTGAAGTTATACTAAGTCAGTGTGGGTGTATCATCAATCATGCTTCGTTTCTTATCCAGATGAAACACTTGTGTTCTCAGTGTGCTATCTACCTACTCCTCCACCCCTCTCCCTACAGACCATTCCGTGGTGAACAGCTAAGGTATTCATTTTAAGTGCAAGGAGGGAGTACCTCAACGAGCACATAATTACGGCTACGCCAATTATCAACCTTTAAACTAGCAATTATCATCCCCTTGCTTCTCTCTGGGCCTCTTTACTGCTGGGGAACGAGGGAAAGAGAAAGGAGGACAGACAAGTTTGCATCGTCTAGCACTCAACAGGGAAATCTAAATAATTATGCCTCAAGAAATATGCATAATGAAATGGTAAGTCAATGAAAAGGGTTTTCCATTTAACTGTGAAATAAAATAGTCATTATACGGGAAAATATTTCTCCATAAAGGCAGTAATATTCCCCTGATGAGCTCGAAAAGAGCTCATCACACATTCTAGGCAGTCGCTGAGATGAATAGACTAAGCAATCTTTTGAATAATATTATGTTTAGATTTTTTTAGAAACAAAGTCCTCTTATAACACATTAGCACTGTAGCCTGCCCTGAGTGAAGACACTCTAAAGCTGGTTTGTAGACTCAGCGAATATCTACATTACCAGAAGGAAACAGGCCCTTGAGAGATCTTTCTTTAAACCTGGGGAAAACAAGGTTCGTGTTGCGAGTGTAGTAAGCTAGTGATGGGAAACACTGTGCTGCTGATGAGGGCAGACATGGCAATCTGCTCCCTCAGAAGCCTTTCAATGGAAGGGAGGTAAAGGGGTCACCAATGCTATGTTCTAATCAGGCTAGCTAGACCGACGGAATGAATTTGTCTCCTTACAACAGCAGCTGTCCTGTACAATCTCAATCCCTACATCTTCTGAAAGAACCACTACAGCTGAATCGTCTTCCTCAAATTGCTCTGTTTACCTTGTACCACAAAAATGCTAATTGTTCCCTAATCCATTCAAATGAGATTTTCTATATTGAGAATAGCAAGTGCCAACACATGTCATAATCCTGAGCCTCTATCCAAGTGGGCCAGCCAGAAAGAAGGACTGAGTTAACCGTAGGACCAAACAATGGCCTCAGCCCTGACATGTTTCTGTGAGGAAACCCTCCCAGGTCTTAATGATTGGCCCTGATGAGAGATGAAAATATCTCTACTTGGCAAAGAGTAGGTGGCTAGGAGCTGTAATGGGTTCTACACTAGGGAAGGAGGGGGTAGTAGATGGCATAAGAACCAGGGTAGTTGAGAGGCCTTTCCTCATTTTCTACACAGAACAATGTTCCATTGTGTTCACTGTGTAACAATAATGTGATGTCCTTTGGTGACAGCAGTGGACAAAGTACCCAATTGGCGTACTTGAGGAAAAGTAAACATACTTTTTATAGAAAATGACTCAAGTAAGTCACCCGGTAAAATACTACTTGAGTAAAAGTATTAGGTTTTAAATAGTTCTGCCATATTCTGGTTACTAGAACTCTAATAGTTAGCTAATTTTCAGTTTGTTACAAAATAAGCTAGTATAGTGTGGAGAATCATTGTACCATCAATCACTGCAAAATATATTTTCAATAACCAAAAATATTGTTGTTTTAGCTGTTTTGAAGCTGGTGTATAAAACCAAAAGTAAAATACGCAAAACTAAAGAACGGGAAGCATATAAATAGTGCACATAGAACAGATCTACCCCTTCTTAGACTTGTTTTCAAGTAGTGATCAATCTATAACTCACATTGCTCTGTGAATTTTGTCTGATTGCCCAAAAAGTTGCATATTGATTTTAAGTATCAAATGTGAACGTCATTGCTAAAATATACTTACGTATAAAAAATGTCAAATTCCTTATTAACCAAACCAGGCGGCACTTTTCTTTTAATTTTTTATTTAAGGATAGCCAGGGGCACATTCCAACACTGCCATAATTTACAAACAAAGCATGTGTGTTTAGTGAGTCCGTCAGATCAGAGGATGTACAGGTAATCAGGGATGTGTGAATTGGACCATTTTCCTGTCCTGCCAAGTGTTCAGAATGTAACGAGTACTTTGGGTGTCAGGAAAAATGTATGGAGCAAAAATTATATTTTCTTTAGGAATTAAAGTAAATGTTGTCATATATAAATAGTCAAGTTCAGATATTCCCCAAAAATAGCTTAAGTAGTATTTTTACTTAAGTACTTTACACCCTTGCATGGTGGTAAAAGCTATACAATAATGATAAAACATACTGAATGAAAGGAAAGTGGGATTAGATGTATACATAATATATTCCGGACAGTTGATTCACCAGACAGAAGCTTGTCGGTGTCCCAAATGGTACCGTATTCCCTATATTGTGCACTACTGTTGACCAGGCCTAGTGCACTATATGGGGAATATGGTGCCATTTAGGACGCACTAAACAATTCTGTTTTTCTGTCTAGCTGTGAATAGAAGGCCCTGACCCTCACCTGAGGAGTAAATTCATACAGACAGTCAATTAGAGGTGGATTTTCTCTAGCCTCTGGCCTTGACCAATCAATATGTGTTTTACCGGCGGATTTGCAAATCCCAACTGATCCTTGGGAAAGGAACTGCCATTACAGATCAGACATTGATTAGGTTAAAGTTTCTGCTTCTCCACCCTTCCCAAGGTAGCCTACTCAGACCGCCAAAGAATTTCTAACTATTTCACTGCAGCAGTGGAAAGTTTACACGGGGGTTTAAAAATACATATCTGTTATAGAAAGAAGGTGCAGCCGCCTTTTACAATAAGGATGTAAAAATGTTTGTCTCAAATGCACCCTATTCACTGTATAGGGCTCTGGTCAAAAGCTGTGCACTATATAGGGAAGCCTACCAGTCGAGCTAAATTCCTTCAATGCTCGCTTTGAGGCAAGCAACACTGAACCATGCATAAGAGCACTAGCTGTTCCAGATGACTGTGATCACGCTCTCCGTAGACGATATGCGTAAGACCTTTAAACAGGTTAACATTCATAAGGCTGCAGAGCCAGACTGATTACCAGGACTGCATACTCAAAGCATACGCCGACCAGCTGGCAAATGACATTTTCAATCTCTCACTGACCCAGTCTGTAATACCTACATATTTCAAGCAGACCACTATAGTCCCTGTACCCAAGAATGCCAAGGTAGCTGGTCTAAATAATATCTCCCCGGAGCACTCATATCTATAGCCATGAAATGCTTTGAAAGGCGGGTCCTGGCTCACATCAACACCATCGTCCCAGACACGCTTGAACCACTCCAATTCGCATACCACTCCAACAGATACACAGATTACGCAATCGCTATTGCACTCCACACTGCCGTTTGCCACCCGGACAAAAGGAACAACTTTGTAAGAATGCTGTTCATTGACTACAGCTCAGCGTTCAACAACATGGTGCACTCCAAGCTCATCACTAAGCTAAGGATTTAACACCTCCCTCTGTAACTGGATCCTGGACATCCTGATGGGCCATTTGGTGAGGGTAGGCAACAGTGCTTCTGCCACGCTGGCCCTCAACACAGGGGCTCCTCAGGGATGTGTGCTTAGTCCCCTCCTGTACTCCCTGTTTACCCACGACCGCGTGGCCGCACATGACTTATAATTACCTTGGCCAACGACACAACAGTGGTAGGCCTGATCCACAACAACGATGAGACCTGGAAGTGGGGTGCCACGACAACAACCTCTCCCTCAATGTCAGTAAGACAAGAGATGATTGTGGACTACAGGAACTTAGGTCGGAGCACGCCCCCACTCACATTGACAGTACTGTAGTGGAGCGGGTCGAGTGTCCAAACCACAAAGGACCCATCATGGTCCAAACACACCAACGCAGTCATGAAGAAGGCATGGCCATGCTTCTTCCCCATCAAGAGGATGAAAAGATTTGGCATGGGCCCTCAGATCCTCAAAGTTACACAGCTGCACAATTGAGAGTATCTTGACTGGCTGCATCACCGCTTGATATTGCGACTGCTTGGCATCCGACCGCAAGGCGCTACATAGGTTAGTGTGTCCGGCCAAGTACATCACTGGGGCCGAGCTCCCTGCCACCCAGGACCTATATGCCAGGCGGTGTCAGAGGAAGGCCCTAAAAATTGTCAGACTCCAGCCACCAAAGTCATAGACTTTTCTTTATGATACCGCTTGGCAAACGGTACCAGAGCGCCAAGTCTGGGACAAAAAGATGCTCCTGAACAGCTTCTACCCCCAAGCCATAAGACAACTGAACAGCTAATCAAATGGCTTCCCGGACTATTAGCATAGATTATATATTTTTTGCACTGGCTCTATGCACTCTCACTGGACTCTACCCACACAGTCACACATTCTACAGTCACACAGTCTACGTAGATACTACATATGCTTACACACACAAAACATACACATGCATATTGACTCCACACAGACACACTTTTAAACTCTTTCACACTGTTTACACATGCTGCTGCAACTCTATTTTTTTATAATCTTCTATCATGATTGCCTCGTCACTTACCCCTACCTACATGTACATATTACCTCAATTACCTCAGCTACCTTGTACCCCAGCACATTGACTGTACTGGAAGTCCTTGTACACTGATAATATAAAAAATGAAGAACTGCTCTTGCCATGACATATAGACTGATCAGGTGAAAGCTTTGGTCCCTTGTTGATGTCACTTAAAATCCACTTCAATCAGTGTAGATGAAGGGGAGGAGACAGGTTAAAGAAGGATTTTAAAGCCTTGAGACAATTGAGATATGTGTGCCATTTAGAGGGTGAATGGGTAAAACAAAAGAGACTTTTAAAAGGGTATTGTAGTAGGTGACAGGCGTACCGGTTTGTGTCAAGAACTGCAATGCTTCTGGGTTTTTCATGCTCAACAGTTTCCCGTGTGTTTCAAGAATGGTCCACTACCCAAAGGTCATTCAGCCCACTTGACACAACTGTGGCAAGTATTGAAGTCAACATAGGCCAGCTTCACTGTAGAATGCTTTTGACACCTTGTAGAGTCCATGCCCCGACAAATTGAGGCTGTTCTGAGGGCAAAAGGGGGGTGCAAATGTTTGGTATACTCTGTATATAGCCTCATTATTTTATTGTTACTATTTCCTTTTGTGCAAATGTTCTTTTTAATTTAGTATTGTCTGGAAAGGGCCCGTAAGTAAGCATTTCACAGTAAAGTCTACACCTGTTGCTTTCAGTGCATGTGACAATTACATTTCAATAGGGTGTCATCCACTGTTTTCCTTTTGAATCCATAAAGAAACAATCTGTGTCTCCTTTCCTCCAGGATCCAGCTTAAGACCCGGGAGCTGCGGGAACGGCAGGCACGGGAGAGGGACTACGCTGAGATCCTGGACATCAACCTGAGCCGAGACGAGGAGCACCCCTATGCCGGCATCGGCCCCCTGGACACGTCCCTGGGCAGCGGACACAGCCGTCCCCAGAGCCCCCGAGACAACGACCACCACCACCAAGACTCCTCCCTCTACACCCAAGTCGGCAAGGCCCGCAACGCAAACGGACGCCCTCCCTCCGCCGACAGGTAGGGGGCCGAGGGTCGGTCCTACGCTATGAGGGGCAGAACTGGGTTTAAATACTTTGGCCATTTGCTCAATCCTGCCAGGAGTGGCAGATGGGCAGGGTTTGTCTTTGAACCCGGGGCTGATGAAGAGAGGTAGTAATACCACTATAAATACCTCTATCAAGAACTACTATTACTATTAACTAGCACTTCTGCCTGGTACATTGTTTTTATGGACCAAATCATTGTGCTAAAGACCCTCATTCAATCCCTGGTGATGTTGAAGAACTCATTCCTTTATAGGTAAAATAGTATCTTGCTGTGCCTAGGTAACGTTAGGCCAAACACTGTTGCACTGAAGTGTCTTAGTCCAGTCAACACACCTCACCGCAGGAAAATAACCACAGGAATGAAAGGCAGTTAAATATCACCACTCTACTGATAGGGACTCACTGGTGATTACCTTGGTCCTGGGGGGAAAGGGAGGCAACATTTCTACATTTTCACTTACTCACTCCTGTTGCATGTTCATAAAATGCATCCCAAATGGCACCCTATTTCCTACATAGCTGTGCTTTTACTTTTATAGGCCCTGGTCAAAAGTAGTGCACTATATAGGGAATATAGTGCTGTTTTAGGACTGTAGATAAACCGTTTGTGACTCAGAATCGAAGTCTGGTCCTCAGGCTGATCCGGTTTACTTTCCTTTGGGATTGGCATCTGTCAACCATCTCACACCATTCCCTAGACTCTTGTGGAATGGAAGATATTTTCATTTGACCAACTTCAACTTAATTGTCCCAGATTGGTTTTACAACAATACTCCAACATATAATCGTACATCAATGATCTGTATTCCTACCATGTATTCATTCATACTCAATGTACCAGTGACAGTACTGTACATCACACATGAAGCTATGATAAACCATAAGCCTGTGCGCCCTCTGTCTACAGCAGTAGTCCGTGTCTGCGTCCCAAATGGTACCCTATTCCCTATTGTGCAGAACTTTTGTGCACTACATCGGGAATATGATACCATTTGGGACGCTGACTCAATATTAGTGCCATTTGGGATGCAGACCAGTATTAAATTGTAAGTCTGTATGCCTGAAGCGTATTACAGAATGAATTATGTGATTTCTCTAGCCAAAGAGAATGCAGGGTGTTATTTCACATGTTCCTATACTCACAGCAGTGTGTATATTATTAATACTGTATGTAGTATTGATTTGTAAATTATTGTGCTGCCACGGTGTTAGTGTTCTGTTATACAGGTAAATGCCAAAATAAAGGAAACATAGTGTCAACATAGTGTCTTAATTGGGTGTTGAGCCAGAACAGTTTCAAACACCTTGGCATAGATTCTACAAGTGTCTGCAACTCTTATTGGAGGGATGCGATACCATTCTTCCACGAGAAAACGCTGTCTCAAACACCATTCCAGAATCTCCTATAAGTGTTCAGTTGGGTTGAGATCAGGTGACAGACGCCTAAGGCATATGGTTTACATCATTTTCATGCTAATTAAACCATTCAGTGATCACTTGTGGATGGGGGGGGCATTGTCATCCTATGGGCACATAGCCATGGTACCCAAAATAATGGCCTACCCAGTATTTTTATACATGACCCTAAGCGTGATGGGATGTTAATTACCTTAGGAATCACAGCTGTGTGGAAGCACCTGCTTTCAATATACTTTGTATCCCTCATTCACTCAAGTGTGTCCTTTATTTTGGCAGTTACCTGTAGTTCTAGATCGAGGATGTGTGAAGAAGTGAATAGCATTACCATGCACTGCTGCTGTTGAACGAGACTAGCAATATCATAGAGCACTTGTTCAATAAACAGTCAAGGACTTCATGTTTGTGTTCATGATGCACCACAACGATTCAGCTCCTTGGAGAAAGGTGTAGAATTCCGGGAAATTCTCTACACCGCCAATGTGGGGGCCTCTAAAAATGTTATCTAAAATTCCACCGGGCCGACCGCGCCCATTGCCACGCCCACCTACTAAGCCCTTTTTTGATAGAGGAAAAAACCCTGACTTCTACTATGTAGTTCAGGGCTAATGCTATGATTGAGAGACTGATTTAATTATTGATATGTGACCCACAATATAATATCTACTCATGTCCATGGTACGAAGACCTACGGTATGTGTTACTATGATACTGGTGGACATTGGACAGTCATACCCTGTATGTGAGGGGTGATGTGCTTTCTAAACTGCCCTTGTTTGTCTCCGAATGTGAAAGCCAGAATAGTGCAGTTTGGGGACTAGTCTCCTCCCTATTTCATTCCTCTTAGAGCTGGAACATCACCCATTGCCCTTTTTGTCTGCTTGGCAGAGAAGGAAAACAAACCTGCAGCTGCATAAACATGCAGTGGATTTTATTTTGTAATTGCCTACAGTAGTTGCTTGCAAAACTGCGGACCATCAGAACTTTCAATTTAACTGTGCAGTGTAAAATTAGTCTGCCGGGAGCTTCATGAAACCCAGAGGAGAAGTCAGCCATTTCCTCCACCCTGAGAACCATGACTGACTTCTGTCAACTCAATCATATTGTTGTGACAGGCAGAATCTTAAATGGCACCCTATTTCCTATATAGTGCACTACTTCCGACCAGGGCCTGGTCAACAGTAGTGCACTATATAGGGAATATGGTTCCATTTGAGACACAACCATACTGGTGCAACATAGTTGAAACAGCATAGAGCTTTCTGTGGAGTTCATAGGCATTGGTACTGTGTATTAGCCTACAGTATGGAACTGCAACATGGCTGGGCTAGTATGGGCTGCCTGGTAAAGGATTTATAGAGTTAGTGAAAGAAAATTATTTATGTTGGAATTACTGTTTGTTGTGCAGTAATTGTTATTTTGGTAGGGGTCCTATATGTATTGTATTGGTGGTACCGTAGCTGTAAGTTAAGAATATTCTCTCTCTGTGAGCTAGTCCTTCATGGTCCTCTGCCAAATTGCATAACCTCTCCTGGATATTGTGGTTGGTCCTACTTGCCCCCTCAGTCTGCCAAAAAAAATATTGTGCAAAGCCCAAACTTATCTCAGTAACCTTTTCCCACAATTACTGTGTATATTTCACAAGGTCTTGAGTTCAAATTTGACATCTGGTAACATTTGTCATAACCTTGTAAGTCCTAAGCCCCCAAATAGACTGAAAATGCAATTATGTACTTGGCAACAACTGTGTTGGCCATAACAATGTAGTCTACTTTAGTGAGAAGCACAGAGCACTGGGAGAATTCTGGGATTGAAACGGCAACAAAGCGGTCACCCAACACTTTTTTGGTAAACAGCTGAGGAACTGGGCTGAAGTAATGTAACAACTCTCAAATTCATAGACCATCCATGAGATCAAAAATTCCCCCTGTCCAAAAAAGAATGTTCCAATCCCTGTTTGCCCCTTTTAATGTGTTCAAGAGAGGTGGGCTTTCATTGGTGTATATATCGTGAATGCCTGAAATGCAGTGTTCCATCACATGATGGAGTTTAAACGAGTGAATTATCTCCTGTGTCTGTATTGTGTCATCCCCCTCCAGGAGAATAGAGACCCTGGTTGAATGCTCCCTCTGGGATCTTATGTGATTTGATTCCCCTTCTCTGTGGCTGTTATTATTGAATCTGCTCTATTGTGTTCAGTTAGGCCTCTAAGAAAACTCCCTCGGAGCAAAGCGACATACAGGAGTGGTCACATCGAGTCACAAACACACCCGAAGCATTATATGAAACAGCTAGCCAAGCAGCATCTGAGAGGCAGTCACAAACACACCCGAAGCATTATATTAAACAGCTAGCCAAGCAGCATCTGAGAGGCAGTCACAAATGGCACCCTATTCCCTATATAGTGTCTGGTCTAAAGTAGTGCACTAGTGACATTTGGGATGTATAATGAGGTTCTGGGAGCCTGATAAGGCCCTAGAGTGAGTAACATCACACCACGGGGGGTCACTTCAACCTTGATCCGTCTGCTCAGCTTTGCAGATGAATAGAAAAGGCAGTTGAATGTGGGACCACTCAGGGGTGGGGCTGTGTGTGTGTGCGCGTGCGTCTGAGGGCAATTAATTCCCACATAAAACGTGGGTAAACACATGGGTAATCCCCCTTTATTCAGACAGAGGGCTTTCAAATACCCAACAGGAGTCCCTCGAGTCTCTCTCTCACACACACACATACACGCCACAGATTCTACCACCTACGATGATGGGGAAAGAATGGGTGTTGTGGAAAACCAAACTGTCAAGAGAAACCGTGAAATCGGTAAGAATGTGTGGAGAGAAAGTCACTGTTTGAAATAGTGTAGCTAAAACAGCAGGCTGAATAAGCTGTAGACACTACACACAAACCTCATCTGTCATTTAAAATGATACGTTCATTTGATAAACTATAATCCAACGTTTGACCTCTTGCTAATGTCTTTATCTGCTGATTATCTATCAACCTGGTATATATGAATGTTCCAAATGGCACCCTATTTCCAATATAGTGCACTACTTTTGCCGTGCCTTATGGGGTCTGTTCAAACGTAGGGCAATATACTTGAAGTACCGGTGGCATTTGGGACGCAGACAGAATGTATAGCTGATGCACTCTTGGACCCGTTACTGTAATTAACGGTTTATTACAGAGTCGTTACTCTTTACTCAGTAAACCATTGTGTGCTGTATTTGGTAATATCAGTGACTGTTTAAATATGTGTCATCTCTGTACTGTCATCTCCCATCTGCTCTTCTGTGACAGAGTCATCCCTTAGTTAATCTATAGGGGAGACATGCCTTTCTGTTCTCTGCCTAATCCAGGGATCCTTCCTGGCCAACAACCTCTGGGGAGGCAGGACTGGACACTATGGTTCTATAGAAATCCTGTCTAGGTTTGCAAAATCCCGCTTACTTTCCCAAAATACCTAGGTTTCTCAGAAATCCTGGTTGGAGGGTTTTGGATTTCCTGCTGATTCTCTCCTGATTACCATTTAGAGAGAACCTGGGAATTTGGGAAAAGTTACTGGAATTGTGCAGCTCTAATCCTGTCTGAATGTGGGAGAGTATACCTCCGTGGCCATTGTCTTTGTCTCCACTGTTCTGGCTAGGTTGTTGGTGTTTTATACAGCTTAGTTCCAGTCCTAAAAAGGTTTTGAAGCTCTTATTTACCTTGACAACGCCAAGGTTTAAAGCTGAAAAGAAGGTTGTGGGAATGTGAGTGGGATGGGTGACAATGTCAGTAGGTTGAATCAGTGCGATTTGTGGCAAATGGCACACTATTCCCTATACAGTGCACTACTGTTGACCAGTAGTGGCACTATAAAGGGAATAGGGTGCTATTTAGGATGCTGCCTGCATCTCCTATCCTTCCCTACTAACATATGATAAGCCTCAAATCTGTTTACTGTATCGGTGTCTGTCTGTTTTCATGCTGGATCAGAATTACTCCTGTTTCTATCACACACACAGTAATGTACAGTAAATCAGGTTCGAGCCCTCCAATATGCTGCTGTTTAGTCAACCCTGAGGTGTTTATTTTAGGATGATCATGTTATAGGACTGGTGCTTTCAGTAATAGCCAGCAAAATTAGGACATCGCAGACAGCAATCTTTTGTATTATGTATTTAATTTAGACTTTATTGAAATGTATGGAATACTGAGATGAGTACAGTTTACCTAAATAATTGTATTATCCTAATGAAATGTAGGCTTAAGGGATGGATGCTAAAGCCCCACTGAAACAAAATGGTGGAATACCATTACAGTATGTATTCCCTCTAAGTGCCCATGGATTTTCTATCTTGTCATTTCATTTGAAGGCTGCTCCATTTGTGAATAATGTGGCTTACTGTTCAGTGCAGGACCCTACCCAGAGAGACAGAACTCCTCTGGGGGTTGGATAATGCATCTGAACCCAACAGACATCTGATTATCAAAGAACCTTTGGCTCAGTGTGGCGTGTACACACACACACACACACACACACACACACACACACACACACACACACACACACACACACACACACACACACACACACACACACACACACACACACACACACACAGCACAGAATACGTTCTGGTCATTCAGGGACAGTTAGATGGCCATCTGTGCTGCCCAGTGTTGACCCTGTCTGATGTCTGACAGAAAGGTAATCATCTCTCCTCTCATATCTGGCTCTAGGCAGACAGAGTCCTTATTCGTGCAATAATAGGGGCTTCCCTCTGGGGTCACTGTCTGAAGGCCTATTCCACTGACCCGCTAGGCTGGTGGAACAACAGCAATTTTATTACACTACTATGTTCATGGTTTTATGTGTTTGAATCCACTTGTTTTTGATCCATCCTAAAAAACAATCCCTTAAGTGGCTTCAACATTTGCATTTCCAACGTCCTAGCTGTTGTATCTGCTTCATACACACCTTTCTTTCATGCCACTGGCCTCATTATGTACTTCTGACATGATTTCATCTTGGCTCCATCACTTCTGGATCCATCCAGCTAAAAACACATTTGGTTTGAGTTCTCCTGTGGACTGCCTAGGTTCACTTCACACACCACCACTGACCATGTAACACTGAAGCCTGCCGACCCACATTTACACCAATCACCAGTCGCTGGTGTTTGGATGCTTTTTCTATCAATGTCTACACCAAATGGTACCCTATTCCCTACTCCTCGCCCTATTCCCTATATAGGGCACTGGTCAAAAGTAGTGCCCTATAATAGGGAATAGGGTGCCAATTGAGATGCAACCTATGTGGCTAGACAATCTGGACCCTCTCTTTCTAAAATTATCTGCCGAAATTGTTGCAACCCCTATTAGCAGTCTGTTCAACCTCTCCTTTGTATCGTCTGAGATTCCGAAAGATTGGAAAGCTGCCGCGGTCATCCCCCTCTTCAAAGGGGGTGACACTCTAGACCCAAACTGTTACAGACCTATATCTATCCTACCCTGTCTTTCTAAGGTCTTCGAAAGCCAAGTTAACAAACAGATTACTGACCATTTCGAATCCCACCATACCTTCTCCGCTATGCAATCTGGTTTCAGAGCTGGTCATGGGTGTACCTCAGCCACGCTCAAGGTTCTAAACGACATCATAACTACCATCACTAAGAGACATTACTGTGCAGCTGTATTCATCGACCTGGCCAAGGCTTTTGACTCTGTCAATCACAACATTCTTATTGATAGACTCGACAGCCTTGGTTTCTCAAATGATTGCCTTGCCTGGTTTACCAACTACTTCTCTGATAGAGTTCAGTGTGTCAAATCGGAGGGCCTGTTGTCTGGACCTCTGACAGTCTCTATGGGTGTGCCACAGGGTTCAATTCTCAGGCCGACTCTTTTCTGTATACATCAATGATGTTGCTCTTGCTGCTGGTGATTCTCTGATCCACCTCTACGCAGACGACACCATTCTGTATACTTCTGGCCCCTCCTTGGACACTGTGTTAACTAACCTCCAGACGAGTTCAATGCCATACAACTCTCCTTCCGTTGCCTCCAACTGCTCTTAAACGCAAGTAAAACTAAATGCATGCTTTTCACTCGATCGCTGCCCGCACCTGCTCACCTGTCCAGCATCACTACTCTGGACGGCTCTGACTTAGAATACGTGGACAACTACAAATACCTCTGGTTAGACTGTAAACTCTCCTTCCAGACTCACATTAAGCATCTCTAATCCAAAATTAAATCTAGAATCGGCTTCCTATATCGCAATCAAAGCATCCTTCACTCATGCTGCCCTCGTAAAACTGATCATCCTACCGATCCTCGATTTCGATGTCATCTATAAAATAGCCTCCCAACACTCTACTCAACAAACTGGATGCAGTCTATCACAGTGCCATCCGTTTTGTCACCAAAGCGCCATACACTACCCACCATTGCGACCTGTACGCTCTCGTTGGTTGGCCCTCACTTCATACTCGTCGCCAAACCCACTGGCTACAGGTTATCTACAAGTCTCTGCTAGGTAAAGCCCCGTCTTATCTCAGCTCACTGGTCATCACAGCAGCACCCACTCGTAGCACGCGCTCCAGCAGGTATATCTCACTGGTCACCCCCAAAGCCAATTCCTCCTTTGGTCGTCTTTCCTTCCACTTCTCTGCTGCCCATGACTGAAACAAATTGCAAAAATCTCTGAAGCTGGAGACTCACATCTCCCTCACTAGCTTTAAGCACCAGTTGTCAGAGCATTTTACAGATCACTGCACCTGTACTTAGCCTATCTGTAAACAGCCTATCGATCTACCTACCTCATCCCCATACTGGTATTTATTTATTTTGCTCCTTTGCACCCCAGTATCTCTACCTGCACATTCATCTTCTGCCGATCTACCATTCCAGTGTTTAATTGCTATATTGTAATTACTTCGCCACCATGTTTTATTTATTTCCTTAACTTACATAATTTGCACTCACTGTATATAGAGTTTTTGTTTTCTTTTGTTCTACTGTATTACTGACTGTATGTTTTGTTTATTCCATGTGTAACTCTGTTGTTGTATGTGTCAAATTGCTCCACTTTATCTTGGCCAGGTCGCAGTTGCAAATGAGAACTTGTTCTCAACTAGCCTACCTGGTTAAATCAATAAATATCAAGAAAAGAATCCACCGCTGGAGGTTCACTGCCCTGCCCTCTCCTCCAGAGCGTTAACTCACCCTAAACTGGGCCGTATTATGACATTAACACGTTGAGGAAGGGAATTATCAACTGTTTGACTGAAGACCTTTGAACTGTAGACTCCCGTTGCTAGACAACACTGCACATCAGAGAGGACAGGGCATACAGGGCTGTGGATCATCTCTACTCATAAAGCCCCAGCTCTCTTCCAGATCTGAATTCATATACTATTTGAGATCTTTCAAGTACTTTAGCCCTGTTTATTGAACTTGTCTGGAGAAATTAAACTAATTTAAAGGGCAATCCCTGCTCAACTGACACTCTAGGCAGGCTCAAGCAAACCCTTAAACTATGTAATAGATTTCAAATACTATTTGAACCCAGGTCTGCTCTCTCCTCTGGCTAGATGTCTGGGTCTGATCATAGGGAGAGAGGAGGAGGAGGTTGTGAACAGAGTTTTTGATGGTGACACAGTGGTATTTACCTATTTGGGTGTGCTGCAATAGAGATGAAGAATCCATGGAGAAGTACCCTCTCTACACAATCCAGATTTGAATCCTATTGAGAGGAGAGGGATGCTGAGATGTAGAGAGAGAGGCTACTGCCTGGCTTTTAAGATGGCTTGGTCTTTGTTAGAATCATTGATCCCATGAAGGTCTGGGCTGTATCACAAATGGCATCCTATTCCCTATATAGTGCACTAGAGCCATATGGACCCTGGTCAAAAGGGTCGCAGCCATAGTGTGAGTCTAAGCTTTGGAGCATGGACAGACAGCCCTTGGATGAGCACTGTTCTGAAGGTCATCCTAACAAGATTATAGATTAAATTGTCCAAATGGACAAGTATTTAAAAATCATGCAAAAATCACTATCAAACAATTAGGCTACGCCGATCAGAATAGGATCAAAGTGGCCTCCGGATGCGATGTGCTGCACACTGTCCCACCAATCTCTGCAGAGTGCATTGTATAACAACCAATGCTGCAAACTATGGTTGTAAACAGTCTCTTAAGCGCTCAAAATTTGCTAGGATTTTCCTCTATTCAATACTAGCCACGTAATTCTGACGACAAAGTAAAAACAAATATTATTAGATTCCGAACTCCTGTGCTGTCAATATCTCCCTGGCCATCCACCAGCAGATGGGTGTGCAGGCTTTTGCTCCAGCCCTGCTCGAACTCACCACATTGTAAAAAATCAGCTTCTCAACAGGGCCTTGATAAGCTGACTAGTGTGTTTGAGCAGGGTTGGGTCAAGAGCCTGCACACCCAGTAGCTCTCCAGAGGGTTGACAGATCACATGTTTTATACAGTAGCCTATTCATGCAGTATTTTACATTATGGTGGGTTAAGTGCCTTGCTCAAGGCCACACCGGCAGGAGATATAATGCTTTGGATCAGAGACCAGCAGCCTTACATTGTAAATACCGGTGATAATAATGCATGTTATTTTGTGGTTTCTTGCATCATAAAACACAATTTTCAGTCACCTTTTTGGCCCATGGTGTTACAGACCATTACTTTTTTGGGGACAAGTACCTTGAGCTTTTGGACAAGTGGCTAAAAAAGTTCATGTCAAGCCCTGCATTGTTTGCTTTTCCCTGCCACCCGCCCAGCCGTCAACAACTCTGAATGTGTTATTTGTGGTTGTTTTCCCTCTTCTCTCCAACGTGCTGCGTAATCTTTCAAATGTTCTCAGTTTCCAACCGAGATACCTGGAGCGATAGGGTATTAGAAAATCTTGCTCGATTAAGTCACTGGCTGACAGGCAGGCTGTGACAGTTTTGAAAGATCACCAGTGAGAGAAACCATTATTATGCCGTTCCTGCCTTGGCAGGAATCCCCCTTCATTCTCAATGCTTCTGGGACCATGGGAAATTAAAGAACACAACCAAATCTGAGTATGAAACTCCAACTTTCATCAGCTACTGATATCAGCCATTCCCCTTCAACTGGATGTGTTAGCATGTTGGTATTCCCTCAGGAACGCAGGTAGGGAATACTGAAGCAAGGAAGTTCTGTGGTAGTTTCACTCAACTCATCTTTTCATGTTTTTGTATTCAAACCTTCTGGTCTATATGTCAAAAGCAGTACAAATGTTTGTTACTTTCCCACTAAAAAAACAATATAAAAAATGTATCTACTACACTTTTAATACTGCTAGTCTGTGACATTTATTTATGGATTGAAGTGTGTTCATTAGTACAGTAGCTTCCGGGCTATTCAAATAAATACAGTTTATCTCTGTTTGAGGTGTTCTGAGAAAATGATCACTGACGCCATCTCGTTAATCATTAATGATAGGGTCCCTTTGAATGAACAGCCCACCGAGTGTTCCCTCTCTCTCCCTCCACAACATGTCTTCTGTTGCCCCAGGTAGATAATACCACCTGTGCCATGATGCCTCACTCTGGGATGGGAAAGCGTCTTTGTAAGATGATATAGTTGGCGACATTAGTAGCCCACATTGTATATCTTTTTTTAAACGGGACTGACCCGTATTTAATCACACCCAACTAGAGTATTGCATTGTTTTCTGCCACCTGTACTTTACCCAATTGCTTGAATCCATACAATGCCTCCAGTTTGCAGTGACACAACAGGAAACATTCATTTCCTGCACTGTAGGTTAACACTGTCAGGATCTTTTGACTGATGTTCCGATTCAATGCTCAAGAATACACTTTGCCCAATCTGATTATGGAACTGTAATTCTGAATTCTATCATCAGTATTTCTGGGCGTGCTGCAACAATGACTGGCACACTGCTTGTACCAGTGATGTGTATTATGTTGTGTGCTGGACACTGGCTCACAACATAATACACAACATCAGTGAAGCTGGGCAGCCAGAGTGAGATGGAGAGGAGCGCGATCTCAATTAGTCTTTCCACAATTCCTTACATCTGCCATCTCAACCCTATTGGAAGAGAAGGTCCAAGGTCCCTCCCTTCAGACCTTCTCCAATGCATTTGAGGCGTCGGCGAGGAGAGAACATACAAATAATTGAGGAAAGATGAATTGAGAAAGAGCCAGGGAGGGCACTGTGTGTGGTGTCCCCTTACAGGAAATGAGGAGCAGATCTGTGATCCCAGTGCCCAGTATAGCCTCCCTCCCTAGCCTCAGGTTTAACCAGGCAGGGAAGAGGGGACTGTAGCACTACAGCTGTCATCAGCAGTCGGGCAATAAAAAACAGAACACTACAGCCTAAAAAGCATTTTTATCGACTTCCACTGTCCTCCAAGACTGTCTGAGTTTCCTCTTCACATCAGCAGTCAGAAAGCCAGCCCTGCGTCTGGACCACACATTTTAATTCACCCTCATCTTCCCAACTCCTGTGACAGAGAGGAAGAACAGTTTGATGGCATCTGTCTGGATATTACTCACTAGTTGAGGAGAGATGTGTCCCGTATCTCTACCCCAGAACCAAATCAGCTAACACTGTCACAACTCCCTAAACAACATTACATTTCGAAAAGTGCTTTGTATTTGTAAAATGTTCCCCCATTACCTTGGTGCCTAGTAAAAACTCAAATTCTGCTTTTTGTCTCAGACTGTCATTTGAATATTAATAGTTGAGGAAAATATTGGCTCTAAAGATATTATCTATCTTATTATAATTCACTGATTATTTAGTTTTTTTTTTAATCAGCTTAATGAAAACTCCCTCCCAAAGCAGACTCTGTGCTATTTGGTGTATTTCACTCACCACAGCAGAGCTGTGCAAAGCAATCAAGTCGAACATGTGAAATTAGTTTTCAGGTTTACACAGTGGAGATAATTCACATCAAGTCTTCTTCCAAATTGAAGTGTTTACGTGTGTGTGTCACTTTTCATCCAAACTGTATTGAAATGAAATGGCCCTGGTAGTAGTTTGCATTCACAGAGCCCTCCTCTAATGAAAATAAGATAGCATCCCAAATGGCACCCTATTCCCTATATAGTGCACTGGGGTGCCATTTGTGATGTAGCTGAAACTGTTGTGGGCTTAGGAGACCAGCGATTCACCCACTCACTTCAGAGCAATTACTTCTGTTGCCCACACAAGTTCCCTCTAAAAGTTAGTACAGAAAGTCCCCTCTTTATTTAATTAAATGAGATGATTGAACTGAAAAGGCAATTTGGTTCATTTGGAGCTGAAGTCAGAGGATCTAAGGCCCAGTGGGTTTTCATTCACAAGATTGAATACATAAAAGAAGTGCATCTGGCGTAGCAAGCGGGTTTTGGATTTTGACTTGAAGAATGTTTGACTTGAATTTCCATGTATTGATATCTGACAATCTAGTGCTTTCTTTTTGTGAGGCCATAGAAATGAGTTAGCACACGGTCTTATGAAACTAGCATCTGCTGTTTGGAGATTGCCCAGGCAATAACTGTATAGAGCACAACCCAACCACTCCTTTCGAAACCAATCATTTGCTATGCTAATCTGGTATTGTATAAAGTACAGTGCCTTCAGAAAGTATTCATACCCCTTGACTTCCACATATTGTTACAGCCTCAATTGAAATTAATTAAGTAGGGGTTTTTTCTAACACATTTACACAAATACCTCATAATGACGAAGTGAAAACATGTTTTATTTTTACTATTTTCTACATTGTAGAGTAGTAATGAAGACATCAAAACTATGAAATAACACCTATGAAATCATGTAGTAAGCAAAAAAGTGTTATTCAAATAGCCACCCCTTGATGACAGCTTTGCACACCCTTGGCATTCTCTCAACCAGCTTCATGAGGTAGTCACCTGGAATGCATTTCAATTAACAGGTATGCCTTGTGAAAAGTTGTGGAATTTCTTTCCTTGATACGTTTGAGTCAAACAGTTGTTGTGACAAGGTAGGGGGTATTCAGAAGATTTGGTATTTGGTAAAAGACCAAGTCCATATTATGGCAAGGACAGCTCAAAAAAGCAACGAGAAACGACCGTCCATCATTACTTGAAGACATGAAGGTCAGTCAATACGGAAAATTTCAAGAACTTTGAATGTTTCTTCAAGTGCAGTCGCAAAAACAATCGAGTCCTATGTGGACCACAACAGGAATGGAAGAACCAGAGTTACCTCTGCTGCAGAGGAGAAGTTCGTTAGTTACCAGCCTCAGAAATTGCAGCTCAAAAAAATGCTTCACAGAGTTCAAGTAACAGATGCATCTCAACTTCAACTGTTCAGAGGAGACCTTGTGAATGAGGCCTTCATGATCGAATTGCTGCAAAGAAACCATTCCTAAGTGACACCAATAATAAGAAGAGACTTGGTCCAAGAAACACGAGCAATGGGCATTAGACCGGTGGAAGTTCGTTCTTTGGTCTGGAGTCCAATATGGAGATTTTTGGTTCCAACCGCCGTGTCTTTGAGTGACGTGTTGTGGGTGAACGGATGATCTCCACATGTGTATTTCTCACTGTAAAGGAGGAGGAGGTGTTATGTTGTGGGGCTGCTTTGCTGTTGACACTGTGATTTATTTAGAATTCAAGGCACACTTAACCAGCATGGCTACCACAGCATTCTGCAGCGATACGCCATCCCATCTGGTTTGAGTTTAGTGGGAATATAATTTGTTTTTCAACAGGACAATGACCCAACACACCTCCAGGCTTTGTAAGGGCTATTTGCCCAAGGAGAGACCTGGCCTCCACAATCCCCTGTTTACCAAGGCAAAGGGTGGCAATTTGAGGAATCTAAAATATATTTTGATTTGTTTAACACTTTTTTTGGTTACTACAGTTTTGATGTCTTCGCTATTATTCTACAATGTAGATTTGTTTTTATTTTTTATAAACCCTTGAATGAGTAAGTGTTCTAAAACATTTGACCTGTAGTGTATGGAACCTTTTTAAAGTAACTGTTGGCCTCATGGTGAAATCCCTGAGTGGTTTCTTTCCTCTCTGGCAACTGAGTTAGGAAGGATGCCTGTATCTTTGTAGTGACTGTGTATTGGTATTTTATTAGGATCCTCATTTGCTTGTTGCAAAAGCTGCAGCTACTCTTCCTGTGGCCCACATGAAACATAATACAGAACATCAATAGACAAGAACAGCTCAAGGACAGAACTACATACATTTTTTGAAAAGGCACAAGTAGCCTACATATCATTGCATACACACAAACTATCTAGGTTATATAGGGGAGAGGCATTGCTTTATCTGTTTTTTGAAACCAGATTTGCTGTTTATTTGAGCAATGTGAGATGGAAGGAAGTTCTATTCAATAAGGGCTCAATATACGTAATACTGTATGCTGTGAATAGACCCCTATACAAACAATTTGGGATTTTCATAACATTGTTTATTTTTTTATTTTTTGCAGTCAGTCTCTCGTCAACTCTGAGTCAATAGAGACTGGCATGCATAGTATTTATCAGCCCTCTGATTACAATTTAGAACAAAACGTGCCCCTCTGTTCTGGGCCAGCTACAGCGTAACTAGGTCTTTCCTTGTCCACACGACGACTGGACAATAATCAAGATTAGACAAACTAGAGATTGCAGAACTTGCTTTTCGCATTGTGGTGTCAAAAAACAGCATCTCTTTATTACTGCTAGACCTCTCCCCATCTTTACAACCATTGAATCATTTTCTGTATTTTTTTTAAAATTTCACTTCTATTTAACCAGGTAGGCCAGTTGAGAACAAGTTCTCATTTACAACTGCGACCTGGCCAAGATAAAGCAAAGCAGTGCGACACAAACAACAACAGAGTTACACATGGGATAAACAAATTCACAGTCAATAACACAATAGAAAAGTCTATATAGAGTGTGTGGAAATGAAGTAAGATTAGGGAGGTAAGGCAACAAATGGGCCGTAGTGGTAAAGTAATAAAAATTTAGCAATTAACACTGGGGTGATAGATGTGCAGAAGATGAATGTGCAAGTAGAGATACTGGGGTGCAAAGGAGCCAAAAAACAACAACAAAACAATATGGGGCTGAGGTAGTTGGATGTTGGAATGTGTAGAGGGGCTGTGTTTCAGGTGCAATGATCTGTAAGCTGCTCTGACAGCTAATGCTTAAAGCTAGTGAGGGAGATATAAGACTCCAGGTTCAGTGATTTTTGCAATTCGTTCCAGTCATTGGCAGCAGAGAACTGGAAGGAAAGGCGGCCAAAGGAGGAATTGGCTTTGGGGGTGACCAGTGAAATATACCTGCTGGAGTGCGTGCTATGGGTGGGTGCTGCTATGGTGACCAGTGAGCTGAGATAAAGTGGGGCTTTACCTAGCAAAGACTTATAGATGACCTGGAGCCAGTGGGTTTGGCGACGAATATGAAGCGAGGGCCAGCCAACGAGAGCATAGAGGTCGCAGTGGTGGGGAGTATATGGGGCTTTGGTGACAAAGCGGATGGCACTGTGGTAGACTGCATCCAATTTGATTAGTGTTGGAGGATATTTTGTAAATGACGTCACCGAAGTCAACGATTGGTACGATAGTCAGATTTATGAGGGTATGTTTGGCAGCATGAGTGAAGGATGCTTTGTTGCGAAATAGGAAGCTGATTCTAGATTTAATTTTGGATTGGAGATGCTTAATGTGAGTCTGGAAGGAGAGTTTACAGTCTAACCAGACACCTAGGTATTTGTAGTTGTCCATATATTCGAAGTCAGAACCGTCCAGAGTAGTGATGCAAGACGGACGGGCAGCGATTGTTTGAAGAGCATACATTTAGTTTTAGTTGCATATATGAGCAGTTGGAGACCACGGATTGTATGGCATTGAAGCTCATCTGGAGGTTAGTTAACACAGTGTATAAAGGGCCAGAAGTATACAGAATGATGTCGTCTGAGTAGAGGTGGATCAGAGAATCAGCAGCAACAAGAGCAACATCATTAATATATACAGAGAAAAGAGTCTGCCCTAGAATTGAACCCTGTGGCACCCCCATAGACTGCCAGAGGTCTGGACAACAGGCCCTCCGATTTAACACACTGAACTCTATCTGAGAAGTAGTTGGTGAACCAGGCGCGGCAGTCATTTGAGAAACCCCAAGGCTGAGTCTGCCCATAAGAATGTGGTGATTGACAGTCGAAAGCCAGTATTGTCTTATATATTATAGTATTATATTATAGTATTATAGTATTGTCTTATATTGTCTTTTATCGATGGCGGTTATGATATTGTTTATGACCTTGAGCGTGGCTGAGGTGCACACATGACAAGCTCGGAAACCAGATTGCATAGCGGAGAAGGTATGGTGGGATTCGAAATGGTCGGTAATCTGTTTGTTAACTTGGCTTTCGAAGACCTTAGAAAGGTAGGGTAGGATAGATATAGGTCTGTAACAGTTTGGGTCAAGAGTGTCCCCCTTTGAAGAGGGGGATGACCGTGGCAGCTTTTCAATCTTCGGTGATCTCAGACAATACGAAACGGAGGTTGAACAGGCTAGTAATGCCAAGTAATTTCGTCTCCTCAAATTGTTCAACAGCCACACCATTCATTACCAGATTCAGCTGAGGTCTAGAACTTAAGGAATGATTTGTACCAAATACAATTCTCTTTGTTTTAGAGATGTTCAGCGCCAGTTTATTACTGGCCACCCATTCCAAAACAGACTGCAACTCTTTGTTAAGGGTTTCAGTGACTTCATTATCTGTGATTGCTGATGCATATATGGTTGAATCATCAGCATACATGGACACACATGCTTTGTGATGGGTCATTGGTAAAAATAGAAAATAGTAGAGGGCCTAGAGAGCTGCTCTGTGGTACTTTACATGTTTGACATTAGAGAAGCTTCCATTAAAGATTAACCCTCTGAGTTCTATTAGAAAGCTCTGGATCCATGATATGGCAGAGGTTGAAAAGCCATAGCACATTCTTTTTTCAACAACAGATTATGGTCAATAATATCAATCTTCTTATTATCAATTTATTTCAACAAGTCTGTTAATTTGTTTACAGGGAAATAGCATTGTATTTGGTCAAACACAATTTTTTCCAACAGTTTGCTAAGAGCTGGCACCAAGCTTATAAGTCTGCTGTTAGAACCAGTAAAGGCAGGTTTACCACTCTTGAGTAGCGGAATGACTTTGGCTTCCCTCCAGGCCTGAGGACAAAGACTTGAGGTTCAGATTAAAGTTATGACAGATAGGAGTGGCTGTAGTCAGCTACCATCCTCAGTAGCTTTCCATCTAAGTTGTCAATGCCAGGAGGTTTGTCATTATTGGTCCATGATAATAATTTTTCCACCTCTCCCACACTAACTTGACAAAATTCAAACTTGCACTGGTTTTCTTTGATTTGTGTTTTTATGCATGAATACAATTGCTCATTGTTCGTTGTTGGCATTTCCTGCCTAAGTTTGCCCACTTGGCCAATGAAATAATCATAAAAATAATTGGCAACATCAAATGGTTTTATGATGAATAAGCATCTGATTTGATGAAAGATGTAGTTGAATTTGTCTTTCTGCCCATATTTCATTTAAAGAACACGTTTTTTTCCCCATCATTCTTTATATCATTGATCTTGGCTTTGTAATAGTTTCTTCTTCTTTTCGTTGAGTTTAGTCACATAATTTCTCAATTTGCTGTAAGTAAGCCAGTCAGATGTCCTGCTCCTTATTAGCCACTCCTTTTGCCCCATCTTTCAATCATAGTTTTTCAAGTCCTCATCAATCCATGGAGCCTAAACAGTTTCAGAAGTCAGATATACCAACCAAAGTGTAATTAATAACTTCACCATGCTCAAATGGATATTCAATGTCTGCTTTTTTTAAAGTACTCTTCTTTGCGAGGCATTGGAAAACTCCCAGGTCTTTGTCGATAAATCTGTGCTCCACTGAGGGACCTTACAGATAATTAATTGTATGTGTGGGGTACAGAGACAATCATGTTAAACACTATTATTGCACACAGAGAGTGCATATTTTTACTCCTGAACTTTAGGCTAACAAAGGGGATTTAATACTTAATTACTGAGGACATTTCAGCTTTTCATTTTTAATTAATTTGTACAAAATTCTAAAATCATATTTCCACTTTGACATGATGGGGTATTGTGTGTAGGCTAGTGACACGATCTGAATTTTATCAATTTAAATTTCAGGCTGTAACAGAACAAAATGTTGAAAAAGCCAAGGGGTGTGAATACTTTCTGAAGGCACTGTATCTGACTAGTTCAAAGTCTGTTTAAGGAACCTTTTTTTACATTGAAACATTAAATGAATATAACCATGACAAAGTTAGTGACACAACTGTTAAGCTGTGTGTCGAGTCGCTTGTAGTTTTCACAATGTCAATAGCACAAAAACAGATTTTTGAGAAATAGAACTATTATGACCTTGGAGAAACACCACGAAAGGAATATGTGCACTGTGACCACTATCTGTTAGTGGTTATTCTACCACAGATTGAGTCTAGCCCAGCAGTTCCACAAAGGAAACCTAACATTAAAGGAATCATAATTAGTATTTAATTTCCAAGGTCTCTCAGATTGTGGGCTTATTAAGATGAATATCCATTTCCCGTCTCACTGTTGAGAAGATCCAGACCCAGAACTGTCAGTTTTCACTGCAGAGGTCTGACTGCTGTTGTCGCAGGCAGGTGTGCGTCCCAAATGGAACCATGTCACTTGTGTAGTACACTAGTTTTGACCAGAGCTCAGTGACTCGGGTGCCATTTAGGAGGCATCCCAGATCTCCTTCCACTATGGTGTGTGTGGGTGGGTGGGTGGGTGTGTGTGTGGGTGGGTGTGTGGGTGACTGGTTGAGGATGGGCCCCCTGGTTCCCTGGTCCATTTCAGAGCAGACTACAGAGGTCCTATGATCGGTGGTTGGAAGAATTGAGAGCCCATGAGGGGAGAGCAGGGCCAGTGGTGATAGTTCTATCGGTTGTGGTCCAGGGTATTTTCCTGTGTGTGTGTGCGCGCCTCTATGTGCACGTGTGTAGTTGCAGGTTGTAGCATGGTTTTCCCCTTTTTCTCTTTGATCTGTGATCACTGACACACAGGTTGGTGTAGGGGCATCAGTAGCTAAGAGGTACGGATGCTGATGTTGCGTTCCTTTACAGAAGGATTTGTTGGGATGAAAAAACAGGACCTGACATACTTGAGGAACCAAGTCTTTGATCCATCTGTAGCATGTACAGTAAGGGATGCGTTCTGAATTTCACCCTAGTCCTTATGTCATGCACTACTTTTGACCAGGGCCCATCAGGTTGCCATCTGGGATGCTATTTAGATGTTCCAGGGGTGGTTGTAGGGGAATGTATAACAGATGGCACGTTGTTATGGTGTATGTTTATGGTTGGAGCCATTTAACTCCTTTGACAGTCAGCTTAAGGTAACAGAGCCACATCTAAGGACCGTAACATCTCTTAGAACAGAACTGAACCCCCCTGGCTTTGTAAAAACTGCCAAGCCGTGGTCACTTTTTCTTAAACTATCCTTGATGAGAGGAGAAGAAGTGTGTGTGTGTGTGCGACAAAAGATGTATGGCTAGACCTATCCTCGATATTGACTGTTTTGAAATGCAGGCTATTCCCTTTGGGCCCTTGTCAAAAGTAGTGCACTGTTTAGGGAATAGGGTGCCATTTGGAACGCAGACCCAGACTTATTGATTTTGTCCCCCCCCCCCCCCTTGAGTAATGGATGGCCACTGGCCCCCACCCCTGTTCTGTTAGCACAAATAATGACTAATCAATATGTACTGGAGTCCTGGTGATCATCCTTTTAACACATGATTTATACCACACCAGCACAGAGCAGTTAGTCACTCTACTACCAGCCAATCAATTTAGCCAATCAACTAAGGGGCCCTTCATCATATCCATTATTTAAGATGCTCCATGGGTTTTTATTGGTCCATTCCCTGGCTCGTATCTGGGCAGATGTGACCTCGGAGACACCTTCTGATTAGGGCCTATTATTTCTCTATTCTCCTATATGATATGTGTGCTTATTGAATATTAACAGCTCACTGTAGTCAGAAAGAGACTGCTAGAGACAGAGCGGTGTATCAATGTGTCCTTTTTCTGCTAAGTACCCATCAGTCACTGTCTGTTTATCTGTGTCTGAGTGATGCTGCAAATTGGACTGTATATGTATTCTCCCTCAGTCAGAGGCAAATTATAGAGTGGGTGTGAGGGGGGTGACTTCATCTCAGTCCCAAATGGCACCCTATTCCCTGTATAGTGCACTACCCTATGGGCCCTGGTCAAAAGGAGTGCACTACATAAGGAACAGGGTTTCATTTGAGACTCTGAGTGAATGAAGGGGATATGATACCTCTCCAGAGGGGTGTCCCGGTGACTGTATTAGCCTGCTCAAAGGGAACGGGGTCAGGCAGAGCTACTGGAGGCTACCCGGGCCTTCCCCTCTGGGCTCTGGTTCCATAGGCATATACAGGAAACCGCCATTAAAACCAACCATTTGGAAATTGCCTCTGTGTGAATTGCCCAATTTTTGCCCAGATTAAATATTATGTGTCTACGAAATGGAACCTACAACAGTGACTACTAAATAGTTCAGTAAAACTTTATGACAACGGAAAGAAGCTTCAACAGAGATTTGGTTGGTTTAGTTCTGTAGTTGTGTGTTATTATGCAAAAACTATTTTTTATATCTCTTTAAATTAACTCCATGTTTCTCATGAGCTTCCTGTGTAAACGCAGCCTAATTCTGATCATTTTTTCCCACGAATTGGTCTGGTCATTGGAATGCCTGTGTAAATGCAACCATAGTGATTCTGGCCACTAATCTCTAATAGAAGAGAAGCTTACACCTTTTTATAACATAGTTTAGGACTTTAATACCATATGTATTAGGTGACTACTTTTCTGGATAATCCTTCCAAGAAGGAAAGGATTTGGGTGTGACTGAACAGCCATTGGTTTTACTAATCCTTAAAACCTTTATCATATCCCCCCCTGGCTTCTTTCTTAGTGTTATTTGTGTGGGATTTGTGTCAATTTTGCCCTAAAGCTTAATGTCAATTGGAATAATAACACTTGTGTTGGTTTCCCCCCCCATTTCCCTTGTGGCTTTGCATGCTGCTTGAACTTGACAACTCAGTGAGACAAAGAAGGTATTGTATGAGTACTGTAGTAGGATTGTAAGAGTACTGTAGTAGTATATGAAGAGCATGTGTAGTGTGCTTTAGTTCCTTAGAGTTACTATACAATCCACTTCATGGAAGTAGTAATACTGCACATTTCTAGTTTTCCTTAGTGTTCCCTTTTCTGCCATACCCTAAAGGCTAGTCAAGAGTGAATCAATAATAAGACACTTGTGCATCCATCACTGATTTAATGTATGTAACTAATGCATTGTCAATGTATTATTGTGAATAGATATGAAATATCCAGGTATTCCTCATAGACCGGGCATCTCTGATTAGGAATGCTGATCTGATCCTGTCCATATAATTGTATTCATTATGATCTAAAAGGAAAAGATGAACCTAGATCAGCACTCCTACTCTGAAAGAGTTTTAGGAATACAGACCCTGGGAAATAAACGGATGTGTTATGCTATGTTCTGTAATGTTAGTTGTATTGTTTTGCTGCTGTCTTTTGAGGCTGGTGGGTGGGTGGTCCCTTAGGTGTTGGAAGCTGACAGCTCAATAAGGAGGAGTAATGGGGGTGATCACGGGAGAGGGAGGGAGAGAGAGAGAGGGATGGGGTTGTATGTTCCAGGGGTTCCCTGTGAGCCCTTGTCAAGGGTAGTGGACTACATAGGGAATAGGGTCCCATTAGGGATACTGGGGCCTGGGCTGTGATCCCTGGGCAGGGGGCCTGATTGGCCCCTGAGGGCCTGTGACTTATACCTGGCCCAGTGTCAGTGTTACAGGCCTACCCTAGTGAGGTTACCACCTCCAGGTCCACACCAGGCTGGTCTGTCTGCACTACAAATGCCCTGGGCTTAGGCTACTTTGCCCCAAATGTTTCCCTATTCCTTACATATTCCCCCAATGGGCTCTGGTCAAAGTAGTGCATATAAAGGGAATAGGTTGCCATTGGGGACACAAGGAGATGTCAAGACAGTGGGTCCTTTGAAAGTGGCACACTTAAGAGCACCACAGAAGCTCCTCATAGTAAGGGTGTTATTTCTGGGACCCTGTAAGTGCTGTTTGAAACAGGCCTGTGTCAGCAGCTGCCCTGAACATCCTCCATGGGTTAGTCATACTATTCCCCAGGTCTCCCCTCAACCCTCCTCTCCATCCTCCATGGGTTAGTCATACTATTCCCCAGGTCTCCCCTCAACCCTCCTCTCCATCCTTCATGGGTTAGTCATACTATTCCCCAGGTCTCCCCTCAACCCTCCTCTCCATCCTCCATGGGTTAGTCATACTATTCCCCAGGTCTCCCCTCAATCCATCCTCCATGGGTTCTCCCTTCAGGTCTCCCTTCACCTCTCCTCTCCATCCTCCATGGGTTAGTCATACTATTCCCCAGGTCTCCCCTCACCCCTCCTCTCCATCCTCCATGGGTTAGTCATACTATTCCCCAGGTCTCAACCCTCCTCTCAATCCTCCATGGGTTAGTCATACTATTCCCCAGGTCTCAACCCTCCTCTCCATCCTCCATGGGTTAGTCATACTATTCCCCAGGTCTCCCCTCACCCTTCCTCTCCATCCTCCATGGGTTAGTCATACTATTCCCCTGGTCTCCCCTCAACCCTCCTTTCCATCCTCCATGGGTTAGTCATACTATTCCCCAGGTCTCAACCCTCCTCTCCATCCTCCATGGGTTAGTCATACTATTCCCCAGGTCTCCCCTCAACCCTCCCCTCTATCCTCCATGGGTTAGTCATACTATTCCCCAGGTCTCCCCTCACCCCTCCTCTCCATCCTCCATGGGTTAGTCATACTATTCCCCAGGTCTCCCTTCACCTCTCCTCTCCATCCTCTCCATCCTCCATGGGTTAGTTATACTATTCCCCAGGTCTCCCCTCACCCCTCCTCTCCATCCTCCATGGGTTAGTCATTCTATTCCCCAGGTCTCTCCTCACCCATCCTCTCCATCCTCCATGGGTTAGTTATACTATTCCCCAGGTCTCCCCTCACCCCTCCTCTCCATCCTCCATGGGTTAGTCATTCTATTCCCCAGGTCTCCCCTCACCCATCCTCTCATTTACTGACCCGTCCTCATCCCTTCACGCCTGACTCCACCGACCCTTTCTCTCTCTCATCTAACCTCAATCTCTCCACCCTCTCTCTCAGCCTTAGTCTCTTCCTTCAAACTCTCTCCATTCACTCCAATCTTAACTTCCCTCCACTGACCCTCTCACCCCACACCAGCCCTACCTTCACTGAGCCCCTTTCTCCCCTCCCCCCTCTGTCCTGCTACCCCCACACCCCAGCCCTATCTTCACTGAGCCCCTCTGTCCCTACCCCCCACACCCCAGCTAGCCCCTCCCTGCACATCCCAGCCCTATCTTCACCGAGCCCCACTGTCCTGCTACCCCCACACCCCAGCCCTATCTTCACCGAGCCCCTCTGTCCTGCTACCCCCCACACCCCAGCCCTATCTTCACTGAGCCCCTCTGTCCTGCTACCCCCACACCCCAGCCCTATCTTCACTGAGCCCCTCTGTCCTGCTACCCCCCACACCCCAGCCCTATCTTCACTGAGCCCCTCTGTCCTGCTACCCCCCACACCCCAGCCCTATCTTCACTGAGCCCCTCTGTCCTGCTACCCCCCACACCCCAGCCCTATCTTCACTGAGCCCCTCTGTCCTGCTACCCCCACACCCCAGCCCTATCTTCACTGAGCCCCTCTGTCCTGCTACCCCCACACCCCAGCCCTATCTTCACTGAGCCCCTCTGTCCTGCTACCCCCCACACCCCAGCCCTACCTTCAGAAGGGAGTCCTGTCAGGCCTCTTATTTGCCGGGTTGTCTGGAGAGTTTTGAACCATGGAGACATGTGACGTGTGTCTGTCAAACATTTTTAATAACCTGACATCATTTCTAGAGATTTCCAGTTGTGGTCTTTGATGCTCTGCACTTGTCTCATCTCGTGTCTGTCTGGTGGGCTTTGAGTCCAGGCACACACCGCCTAGCCCTCTGACCTTTCAGATACAGAACAGCTGTGCTCAGGCCTAGTTTGGATATATTTTTTTAGAGGGGTCATAGAGGTGAGTCTGTGAAAAGACCAGGGAAGGTTTTTGGTTGGCTATGTTCTTAATTTATCCCCTACCCTTTCAAGGTGGTGTTGTGATAGCTAGGCCTATACCTAGTTCACCTATTAACCTACATTTAGATGACTGTTCAAATAAGATGTCCCATCATGTTGCTTTCAACATATAGCTAAGCAAATACATCTCTATGGGTACTATATATTGCTCCTACAGTAGGACAGCCATGTCTGCTGGACAAGTATAGAATACTGTAATACATGTTTTACATTGGGAGGGGAATCTTTGTGCAGAACAACTGTACAGGCAAGAAGCAGTCAAACCCAGAATGAACAGCATAATGAACTGTATGTATGAATGGCATTGGGTTGGAAGAACCAAGGCCCTATCTCTCAACACAGCAGCACAGAGAGCAGAGCATTCCATCGTATGGCAGTCCCTGTGGGTCAGCACAATGAGAGAATAGAATGGCAGCGTTGCCTTTAAAGACAGGAAGGAGACTGGTGTGGGGGAGGAAACCGCTCTACCCTACTGATGTGGTGGGTATTTTGATGGCCTCCTTTTGAAATATTTGTCTTGAGAAACTAAGGCAGGAAAGTATTTGTGCTGCATCCTGGGAAGACAGATTAAGCCTGGTTCAGTCCTCAGCACCTGGTTTCCCCTCTAGGCCAAGGAGAGGGTGCCTAGGGAATCCTCAAGCCAAGCACTGCTCCTGGATCGAAGCTCTCTGCTCTGGTGGGATATACAGGAACTACGTCCAAAATGGCACCCTATACAGTATGGGGCCCTGGTCAAAAGTAGTTTACTATATAAGGAATAGGGTGCTATTTGGGACTACATCTGTTCGCTGTCTGTTTTAGTATAGATGTTCATATGTGTTGTATTTGATATAAAACAGACAGTCCCTTAGTGATCTCTGAGCTTCAGAAATGATTTGATCAAAATCACCCTATGAGCCCTTGTCCAGAAAATAGCCATAGTATGGGGCCCCTGGAGCAAATTAGGGTTTAGTGCCGTGCTCAAGGGAACATTGACAGATTTCGAGTATTCGAACCAGCCACATTTCGAATGCTGGTCCAACGCTTTAACAGCTAGGCTACCTGACACCCTAAATAAAGTGTGCGCTATAAAGGGAATAGGGTGCCATTTGGGATGCAGCCGTTGTGAGTGAGCCAGTTGCCTCACTTCCCATTGGAGTTTCCTAGGCAGGATGTTCTATTGAAGATTGTCCTCTTTCCTTCCCCCTAGCAAATCACATTCAATTCATTTTTGGTCGTGTTTTCATTTTTATTTGATAAATGTGCGTTGGATACTGTGTGACCGTGGGGTATTAGGCTTACACTGAACATTCCAATGGTTTACGTCTCAAATTCCCTATAGGCTGTAGTGCTCTGGTCAAAGGTAGTCCACTATATGGAATAGGGTCCCATTTGGGTCAGATCCATAGTGTGTTTCCCTGCAATGCCCTCATAAAATTGACACCCCAGTCAGAATGTGTATCTTCAAAGTGTTAGGAAAGTCCATGTTTCCAATAAACTCGTGGGAACCCACACCAGGGTGAATTGAATACAGACTTTGTTTTTGTTCGTGCTCGTAGCTATAGATAAAACATCTAAAACAGCAAGCACAGCTAGGCTTTACTTTGGTTGTCTCAAATGGCACCCTATTAGCTATATAGTGCACACATTTCTGGCCAGAAACAGGAAATAGGGTGCCGTTTGGGTCGAAGTCCAACTCTGAACTGTTCCTGTGGCATGCTGGACATGCATTACCATAGCAATCATACAGCATCAAAATATGAGTTTTCCAAAAACTCACTGCACTCCCAGAACAAAGACCTTGTCTACTTTTCTACCTCCATTTTCAACTCAGTGAGAAGTCCTAGGATGCTACCCAATTGGCACCCCTAATCCCTAGATAGTGCACTAGTTTTGACCAGACCCCATAGGGCTCTGGTCAGAAGTAGTGCACTCTATAGGGAATAGGGTGCCATTTGGGATGCTGGCCTAAACAGAGCAGGCCCTGCCTGCTTCGTGATGATAATGGCCTCTAATTTGACTAAATTGTGATTTTTATCAGATGCTAGCCAGGCTTCCTCCAACTCCACAGACATTAAAGCCTCTGAAATGGGAACTATTACCTCGAAAGTGCCATCAGTCACTCCCAGTGTTTTGGACAGAGAAACACATAAGCCATATGCCTGCTTAGATCCAGCTTAGAAATTGGACAGCTCCAATTCCATTTCCCCCTTTCCACCAACCGCATGCTGAAGTTATCAGTGGGCATTAGAATTATACCATCCGTCAGGGCCTTCCCCCATTCCAGAGTTCACATTATAATTATATTTATCCTCCGTCGTCGCTTATTTCACTTTGGCTTCTGTCGCCTTAGCCCAGCCACGGGCGTCTTATCTGTTTCCTGTTGCTGCTTTGGAAAGGATTCTCTTTCATTGCATAGTATTGATGACTCAAATCCGCTTTTCATTTATGTGAGTAATGTGTCCCTTATTCAGAGTATATCCAGATATGCTAAAGCTGAGATCATGATGGATGGCTAACGCTGGCTTCATACCCTGGCTGTGGACCCTCTTCCTTTGACTGTCAGACCCTGGGATGTTCACTTTGAGTGTCCACTTGGGATGTCCACCTGACCTGATCACCTATTGACTGTCCATTGAGTCGTATATGCATTCCATGATCCAATGGATGAAACATAACCCATAGTCATTTACTAAATGACCTGCAAGTAACACCTAACTGACCAGTGATCCTCTCTCAATCCTCTCACCCCTCTCTTTCTCCTCTCTCTCTCTCTGTGTGTCTGTCTCTCTAGTGCGCTATATAGGGAATACGGTGGCATTTGAACGCAGATTGTGTGGTGTTCTTTTGAATCATATGGAGTGGTCAGTGTATGGTGTAGGGCATCAGAGCCCTCCTTTACTCCTCTCTGGACATGGTGAAAGAATCAGCCTGCTGATTGAGGGTCATTTCCAGTCTGAACAGTCCACCCATACTGTATGCTGCTCCTTCCAGCTGCTGAATAACCTGAAGCTGGACATGGCCTACAGACTACATAAATGGAATCTCATTCTTTGACCTAAATAGATTTACAGTGTCTGATTAACTGAAAAAAGACCTGGGTAGAACAGGGGAGTATTGTATGAGACCGGGGGAGTATTGTATGAGGCCGGGGGAGTATTGTATGAGGCCGGGGGAGTATTGTATGAGGCCGGGGGAGTATTGTATGAGGCCGGGGGAGTATTGTATGAGGCCGGGGGAGTATTGTATGAGGCCGGGGGAATATTGTATGAGGCCGGGGGAGTATTGTATGAGGCCGGGGGAGTATTGTATGAGACCAGGGGAGTATTCCATTGGGACTCATTGTGGGGTTTGGTGGTTATCTACCTCATCAGAGAATAATCATAATGTGAATTTCTAATAAAATCATTGAGTGAATGCTTAATTAAAAATCACAGTTTTAATTAAACATTTAATTAAACAGATAAATTATCTGGGATTTATACCCGGAGACGTGACTGTTTTGCGAACTACAATACGAGTATTGAATAAACATTTGCTGATGTAGTTACTGATATACCCGGCTGATGAGGAAAACGGACAGGTCCCAAAGGGATGTCACCCCCCAGCCCAAACCAAAGCCAGCAGCAGCTGTAGCTGTTGGTTGAAGAAATGTTATCAGATTCACGGAGAGAAGCACACCATCTAACAAAGACAACACAGCAGCTGGTAGCTAGCTAGAGCCTCTCTCCACAGTGAAAAATGAGGCTAACTGATAATCCAGTTGTATTGATTGATTGCAACTCAAAACATTTACTGAGAGACTCATTGACTGCTGCTCAGTATGTTGTAGTCAGGTGCCTGGCAACAACATACTGGTTTTCTGGTTTTCATCCTCCTAATCAGGGACTAATTCAGACCTGGGACACCAGATGAGTGCAATTAACTACCAGGTAGAAACAAAAACCAGAAGTGTTTCTCCAGGAACGGAATTAAACAGACCCGTTTTAGATGCTACATGTGCCTCTGTCTGTGTTCTACATGATGTCGCTAAAAATGTCATTTTTGACATTCATTAGGTCTCAGTTTACTACCTGGGATTAAAGGTAATCTCAGGATTATCTGGGATTAACAGTGATCAAATTGCATTGATTCTTCATTTGCAGTAGAGGCTGATCAATACCAAAGTCATCACACACAGGCTTAGACTATTAATTCAAGGAAATATAGGACATTAGAGGTAGAAACCCAGATCATACTGTGTCTGGTCTAGTTTGTTCTTCAGTGAGAGGAAAGTAGACATCTTTATTTTGAGCTACAGTGTATCTATTTACTCAGGTGGTCAGAAGACCTAAGGCTAATGGATTCACCTACTGTCTATGACCCCGGACCAAATTAGACTCTGTATGCATGTTCCAAACCTTCTCAGACACGACTCAAAACACACACTCTCCTCAAAGGGCAGTTCCTCTGGCCAAGAGCCAACACACACTGCCAGCTCTGTCTCTCTATGTACATCGGAACAAACACGGAGAGGGCTTACTCACAAGGATGAAACATCATGTGCATTCCAAATGGCATCCTTTTCCTTATATAGTGTCCATTGGGGTGAGATCTTGCGTGGAGCCCCAGATTGAGGGAGATTATCAGAGACTTGAATGTCTTCCATTTCCTAATAATTGCTCCCACAGTTGATTTCTTCAAACCAAGCTCCTTACCTATTGCAGATTCAGTCTTCCCAGCCTGGTGCAGGTCTACAATTTTGTTTCTGGTGTCCTTTGACAGCTCTTTGGTCTTGGCCATAGAGGAATTTGGAGTGTGACTGAGGTTGTGGACAAGTGTCTTTTATACTGATAACAAGTTCAAACAGGTGCCATTAATACAGGTAATGAGTCGAGGACAGAGGAGCCTCTTAAAGAAGTTACAGGTCTGTTTGTAGGTGACCAAATACTTATTTTCCACCATAATTTGCAAATAAATTCATTAAAAATCCTACAATGTGATTTTTTTGAATTCTTTTTCTCATTTTGTCTGTCATAGTTGAAGTGTACCTATGATGAAAATTACAGGCCTCATCTTTTTAAGTGGGAGAACTTGCACAATTGGTGGCTGACTAAATACTTTTTTGCCCAACTGTATATAACAAAAACAAATCTTCAGTCCGGTGAAATAAGGATTCTGTTGCATTTACACTGAACAAAAATATAAATGCAAAATGCAACAATTTCAAAGATTTGAGTGAGTTACAGTTCATATAAGGAAATCAATCAATTAAAATAAATTCTTTAGGCCCTAATCTATGGATTTCACATGACTTGGAATACAGATACATATGGATCTGTTAGTCACTGAAACCTTAAAAAAGGAAGGGGTGTGGATCAGAAAACCAGTCAGTATCTGATGTGACCACCATTTGCATAGAGTTGATCAGGCTGCTGATTGTGGCCTGTGGAATGATGTCCCACTCCTCTTCAGTGGCTGTGCGAAGTTGCTGGATATTGGCGGGAACTGGAACATGCTGTCCTACACATCAATACAGAGCATCCCAAACATGCTCAATTGGTGACATGTCTGGTGAGTATGCAGGTCATGACAGAACTGGAACATTTTCAGCTTCTATGAATTGTGTACAGATCCTTGTGACATGGGGCCATGCATTATCATGCTGAAACATGAGGTGATGGCGGTAGATGAATGGCCTGACAATGGGCCTCAGGATCTCATCACGGTATCTCTGTGCATTCAATTTGCCATCGATAATATGCAATGGGGCACTCTGTTCGTAACGTTGACGTCAGCAAGCCACTCGCCCACGCGATGCAATACATGCTGTCTGCCATCTGCCCAGTACAGTTGATTCATCTGTGAAGGGCACACTAATCCAGCATCAGTGGCCATTGAAGGTGAGCATTTACCCACTAAAGTCGGTTAGGGCGCCAAACTGCAGTCAGGTTAAGACCTTGGTGAGGACAATGAGCAGTCAGATGAGCTTCCCAGAGCTTCCCAGAGCTTGTTTCTGCAGTCAGGTTAAGACCTTGGTGAGGACAATGAGCAGTCAGATGAGCTTCCCAGAGCTTCCCAGAGCCAGTTTCTGGCAGTTTGTTCAGAAATTATTTGGTTGTGCAAACCCACAGTTTCACCAGCTGTCTGAGTGATTGGTCTCAGACAATACTGCAGGTGAATCAAATCAAATGTATTTATATAGCCCTTCGTACATCAGCTGATATCTCAAAGTGCTGTACAGAAACCCAGCCTAAAACCCCAAACAGCAAGCAATGCAGGTGTAGAAGCACGGTGGCTAGGAAAAACTCTCTAGAAAGGCCAAAACCTAGGAAGAAACCTAGAGAGGAACCAAGCTATGTGGGGTGGCCAGTCCTCTTCTGGCTGTGCCGGGTGGAGATTATAACAGAACATGGCCAAGATGTTCAAATGTTCATAAATGACCAGTGAAGAAGTCAGATGTGGAGGTCCTGGGCTGGTGTGGTTACATGTGGTCTGCAGTTATGAGGCAGGTTGGACGTGCTCCCTCAATTTGAGACATCTGTGGCATTGTGTTGTGACAAAACTGCACATTTTAGTGGCCTTTTATTGTCCATTGCACCTGTGTTATGATCATGCTGTTTAGTCAGCTTCATGATATGCCACACCTGTCAAGTGGATGGATTATCGTGGAAAAGGAGAAATGCTCACCAACGAATGTCAACAAATTTGTACACAAAATGAGCTAAATAAGCTTTTTGTGCGTATGGAATATTTCTGGGGTCTTTTATTTCAGCTCATGAAACATGGGACAAACACTTTACATGTTGTGTTTATATTTTTGTTCAGTGTGATTAAGAAATGGCAAAACAAAAGAATGATCCAAAACGCATGTAAATGTCCAACGGTAGCCATACACGGCCAAGCTTTCCTCTGCTCCAATAGCACCATGTCAAAGTACTAGCCATTCCATGGGATGCAACCACATGTGTAACATCCTCCACAGTAAACATTGGAATCCACAGACATAATGGATTAGATGTAATTGTCTTTTCAGTTTTACAATGTAGCCATATATTTCCAGAGACACTGCTGTCAGCAGAGACTGCAATGCGATATTTGCCTGATATTTACTCACATGAAATTGTGCTGTTATGGAGAGAGATGGTTTTTGATTTCAAAGTATGGCGCCACCAGTAGTAATAAAGCATGTAACATGGTATAGGCCTGCTTTTAATTTCTGGACAATTTCATGCTTTACAAACCAATATATCAATTGTGTACTAGGTTACAACCAGCAAATACATTGAACTGCTTGTCCTCTTTTTATTACAGTCTCTACTTTTACTAGGAAGGGAGCTTTCTAAGCAGGACTTGCTATCTGTCATAAGTGCCATATCTCAAATCCTTGCTGCACCATACAGACAGTTCATCTCATGCGTGCATCATTGTACTTTATAACGTCTGTTTCACCAAAGCCAGACAATAGTGAAATATCTGGTCCTCCTGCAAAGTCCTTCATAGAACAGTAGCCTTCAACCCCTAGGAATCTGTTACACATCACTACATAAATACACTGAAAGCACAGATGACATGCAAAATGATCGTGCATACTGTATTAAGTGTTCATCCCCTAGCATACACCATCACAGAGCTCTGACATAATGTCCTGCAGTCAAGGCCATGATCGACTGGTGAGATGTCATGTGTGATGGATGGCGGTTGGGTGGCCATGAGGGCGTCGTAACAGAGAGATAATGGTTGCGTCCCAAATTGCATTATATTCCCTTTATAGTGCACTAACTTTGAACACGGCCCGGCCCATAGGGCTAAAGTAGCTACAGACTGCTATATTGGTCTGCTTTTTAAAAAATTCTGATTTTTCAAGGGTGCTACAGCACACCTGGCACCCCTACTTCCTGTGGCTATGGCCTCCATACATCACGTCAAATCAATCAGTCAATGGACCAATCATAGCTGTCAGAAAGAGCACTTACTGAAATATATCTACAGCCCCTAAATATGGTTATGAACCCACCAATCATAACTTAAGCTCTGCGCGAGTGCCTATCATAATCGCCATGCACTTCACACCCGATTTAAATGTATTAAATTACCTGTATAATCTGCAACAGCGTTATAAGGATTTTTGGTTAACCATGTTTTTCCATTTCTAATTTCATAAAGAAATAAAGAAATCGTCAGCATCACCAACTTGTCTCTTTAAGGCCGTTAACTTGTAAGGTTGCTGTAACATGTCATAAAGGGAGCAAAATGGAGAACTGGGCTGCTTGTGTAAATGCAGACTTTGAAACGTGTTCTCTTTCTCTCAGCTTAAAGGGGCAGTGCGTTTAAAAATGTGATTTCTCTTCTTTAAAAAATAAATATATAGTTCCACACTGTCAAAATAATACTCTGAAATTTTAAAATTATAATAATGCCCTTTTTGTGTAAGATGTTTGGAAAAAATAGCAAAGAATGTTCAGCCTGTAGTATTTGTCCCACATGATGTCAGAATGTGATCTGATTATAATAGACCAATGACTGTTCATTCTTAGGTTGGGAACCCCTGCTCTAGACCATCTTACCAGCCAACCAGGGCTGTATATGTAAATCTTCACATTTGTTTCCTAACACCCACATGATCAGACTGAGCATTTCAAGGGCCAATGGAGGCTCAGGGAAATAAATGAGTTATTTTCATTTATAAATAAACACAGTGATTTTAGACATACAGTGATGATTTAAAATTATAAATATTGCATGGGGGCTTTAAACAGAAATGCCACTAGTGCTTTCCCCTTAAACCAACGGCACACCACTCGCCAAAAGGGTGTTCATCACAACAAAGACTGTCTCCATCCCAATGATCATATAATTATGTGACTCATTTTTGTCTGGTTTTATTTGATTTGTTTATCCTTTATTAATGCAGGGAAGCCACATGTAGTTGAACTCTTTATTCCAAATGAGCCCTGGCCAAGAAAGCAGCATACATTTATTTACACAACACAATGTAGACTAAAACAACATGAGTCAGTGCAGTGGTCAAGTAAAAACAGTGGACAGAAAGGCTGGCTGGCAACCTTGTCAGAACAGCAGCTGGCTTTTACAGCCTGGGATTGAACAGGGATGAACTGCTCATTCAGAGATGGATTCGTAAAGCCTCAATCACTCCCAGTGGTACTATTCTCTTCCCTCTGGAGTCCAATAAGAACGCTGGTCTCCAACCCCCATATGACCAGAATGGGTGTTTTCCATTTATGCTGTGCACCAATCGAACTGTGAGGTGCCTCCTGTTGTGTCCTGAGGCTGGCAAGGAAGAGGAGTTCTGAAAGAGGCCATTCAGATGTAATCCAGGGGATCAGGAGCCTTTGGATCAGCTGCTATTGTCACTTACTGTACATTCTACTGTAGGGGGTTCCCTTATAGACCGCCTTTGATTTGGGGTGGGATGATTAATAGGGACGGTAATGTGACAGTAGCCTGGTTTCTAGATCTTTGTACTGTCTAGCTCCCATAGGAGTTGGCAAGAACACACAAACCGATTTTGGACCAGGCTAATGTGACGGCTTCCAACTCTGTCCGCATGAAGATGAGTTTTGGTCAAGGGCTCAAAAGTTTGATCCACCACTTTCTCTTTCGCACTCAAACCTGAGCTTCAGATTTTAGATTTATGGCAGAGAACATCTGCTGTTGATTTTGAGGGGAAATAATTAAAGCATTGTTAGCCTTTACATTCACACAGGGCCACACAGACGGGAGTCCGCATCTGGGGGACAGATCCACCGTCTCCTCCAGGTCAAGGCCGGAGACGGTGCTGTGGCCCCATTCCACGGCTACTATTCCCTCAACTGGTGGGCCTCCAAGCACTTTTTTAAGTAGTTTTGTTTGGTTCTCGGCTGACGTCGTGTTATGCTAAACTCACAGCCTCTTTGTGTCCTGACCAAGCTATAAGCCACAGACAACTCAAAGGGCACATCCTATCATAACATGAAATAAATAGCTTTCCAGGCTGCCTAGTCAGCAGCCAGGCCAATCCAATGTACCAAATGGCTCCCTATGTAGTGCACTATTATTGACCAGGGCCTATAGGGCTCTGCAAAGAAACTGAGGGCCATTTGGGATGCAGCCCAAGTCTGTTGAGCCCCAGAGGCTTAAGTCTGTAAACAATGACCTATCAGGCCAGACACAGCAGATATTGAGGGAGCTTGTCCATAGGATGTAACTCATCTAATGTTAAATCTCACCACACTGCAGGGGATTTTCTGAATTCCTTCTGTATTTCATTTGTTCTGTTTTATCATTGATTTAAGAGTCTTGGCAAACAATAAAAGACTGAGGTAATCTCTCGATCCATGATAATTGAAGTCCCCTTTTTTAAGGCTATTTGATGATAGTGGTACATTGAAGCTTCCAAACGTTTCTATTCCATTTCAAACACAGTGTTGTGATGAAGGATAGGGCGACGTACACACTTACTTTTTCAATTCAATAATAGCCTGCCCTAGTATTGTGAACACTGACTGTCCTCTTAAACTGTCATTCTAAAAAATGACTGTTCAAAATAAAATGATGCTACAGCACTGCCAAATGACACACTATTCCCTACATAGTGCACAATGTTTGACCAGAGGCCTATAGACCCTGGTTAAATAAGGCACTATAGGGAATAGGGCGTCATTTGGGAACAGCCCAGTGCTCTGTTGAGAGCCATATGTTCACAGGTTGCATGGCAGGCTAATATCTGATAATAAAGGGGTTCTGTTGCTGTGACCCCTGATGCGGCTGTGACCTATAGGCAGGGGGGCACACATGGTGCCCCGGGTTCATATGTGTTCAAAGGGTATATGGCTGTGTTACATATCACAGGGATTAGACAGATCACGCATGACAGTTTCGAACCCCATACAGGCTGAATGGGTCTGTTCTTTGGTTTTGGAACCAGTGTTTGTCAGTAATGATTTAGCTATTTATCCAATGCTATGTTGTTAATGATTTAGCTATTTATCCAATGCTATGTTATTAATGATTTAGCGATTTATCCAATGCTATGTTATTAATGACTTAGCTATTTATCCAATGCTATGTTATTAATGACTTAGCTATTTATCCAATGCTATGTTGTTAATGACTTAGCTATTTATCCAATGCTCTGTTGTTAATGACTTAGCTATTTATCCAATGCTCTGTTGTTAATGACTTAGCTATTTATCCAATGCTCTGTTGTTAATGACTTAGCTATTTATCCAATGCTCTGTTGTTAATGACTTAGCTATTTATCCATTGCTATGTTGTTAATGACTTAGCTATTTATCTAATGCTATGTTGTTAATGACTTAGCTATTTATCCAATGCTATGTTGTTAATGACTTAGCTATTTATCCAATGCTATGTTATTAATGATTTAGCTATTTATCCAATGCTATGTTGTTAATGATTGTGAAAACATATGAGGCTGTTTCATAGATTATCAAACAGCCTTAGATGGGTCTGTTTTAGTTGTCTGTTTTTGGAATCAGTGCTTTATTGGTGATGTTTGGGATCTTGTATTAAGCTATTTCAAAGGTCCCCCTTTTAAAATTAGAGGAGACGGGGTACTTTTAAGAGATCATAAAAGGATGTCCAGAAAAGTTACTGGCTGTGTTTGAAAGTTGAACAGTAAACTTGGGATTTCTCTTCTGCTGCTGCTCTCTGGTCTTCTGTCCTGACATGGCTGTTCAGAGTCTAACACTGGTTTTAATTAGCTTCACTCTATGGGAACACAGATGACCTCCACCTGTCTGTCCTCTCACGTACGTCTAGATAGCCCACCCCTCCCCTCTCCCCCCTCTTGCTCCCCCCCCATGTAATCTTCATCAGTGGTTCTGGGACGAGGTCTGCTCCATTGGATAATGCAGAGACTTCCGCCCTCTTTCTCTCTTGTCAAAGTCAATTCAGTAATTAGTCAGGTGAGCCAGGTGATGTTTTAATGGCTTGGTTGTTATGAGTGGGCCTAAAGACAATGCATGGTGAGTGATGAGTGACCTGAGGATGTAGCTAAACTAGTTACTATTGTTCATTACTCTGCTTTGTTCGTCTGCTTCCCAAATGCACCCTATTCCCTTTATAGTGCACTGCCTTTGACCAGTACCCATTGGCTGTGGGTAAAAGTGGGGCCATTTGGGACGTACACCATGGTTATAAATAAAACATGATTATTTATTAGTTTGATTCATGTCTGAGGCTCTACTGTGTGTTAGTCCCTTCACTTATCATAAATATACATTGTATCTACCCGTTTCTGGACCATTTCCCAGCTGCACTGATAAACAGCATTCTAATTGGCACTCTATTCCCTAATGTAGTGCACTACGGGCTCTGATCAAAAGTAGTGCACTATATAGGAATTAGGGTGTCATTTGGGATGCATATTGGCCCACCACCTCGCTCATCTAATCTAGTATTTCCTCTCTCTCCCCCCTGCAGCAACAGACTAGCGCCTAGCAACCACGACCGGATACAGCGGCTGAGGCATGAGTTCCAGCAGGCCAGGGAGGACGATGACCCAGACGACCGGAGACGCACCTATAGCTTCGAGCAGCCCTGGGTGAGTGTCTGAGACCGGTCTGAAACCAGGCCTGCCTGCCTCTCCATGGACCAACCCCTCACTAACCACTTCCACTGCCAGCCTGGGAGGGCTGCCTGGTTATACTTGCTGGCTGGCTGGCTGCACCGTGGAGCCTCCCACTAACAACACAACCACTGGGCCTGGCCTGAGCATGGACTGTCCAGTATGACACTGACTGAACGTCAGCCCATGGAGCCTCTTCTCTTTAACTCCTCTATAGGCCTCCCACCTAACCCAGGCTGTGTAGCTCTGATAACTCTAACAATGTTTGCGTCCCAAATGGCAGCCTATTCCCTATTTAGTGCACTATTTTTGACCAGAGCTCTATGAGACCTGGTTAAAATAGTGCACTATGTGGGGAATAGGGTGCCATTTGGGACACAAACAACCTCTCCACCGGCATGTGTCCTGGAGCATGTGTCCCTCTGGCACGCTCACCTGACTTCTAACCCCGCCCCCCCATCACCACCACCACTCCCTTCATACCACCCTTGTCATCCAATCTGCCATCAGTGCCATTTGTTGGTCTGTCTGTCACTCACAACACAAGGATCCCCCCACCTACACATGGACCAATGGACTCCTATCTGTGTCTGATTGTGTTTCCTTGTTGGGGGTTTCTTTTTTGTGTGTGAAGGGTGGCTTTCTGGTTTTAACTGTGCCTTTTTAGAATAGAGGTTTAGGTATGGTTTTCTCCCTTTTGATGGCATGGCTGTTGGCCCCCAAGTTAGAATGAGTGAGAATTCAAACTGAACAAAATTGGAGACCTTTCTATGACCTAATTGAAGGTATTTGGTCCCTCGATTAAAAACGTCACTATTCTTCCATTGCACCAGCAGTATGCCTTAAGTATACATTTTACATGGTCAATTATGATGTAAAAATCAGAATATCAACAAAATGATTTGCCTAATGTTTGAGAGTCGCTACTTTAATATGTCTGTTGTTGTATGATATTGTTTTCCTATAAGCACTAATGTATTTATTGACTTTTGTTGTATTAATCTCATACATTGTCCATATGACGTACATTTCTACTAATTCAACTTTCATCATATAGACCTGTCATTTGCGGTGACGTTTTTAGAGCTGGTTTAGACTGTCAACATGTAGTAGTTTGTGTTTGTGTTGTCTAAGGCTTGATTTTAATGAATTTTCCAACGTTTGTAAACTGATAGCTAATGAACCAACTCCATTGACATCTGGGGCTGTAAGTATCAGGTGTCTCAGAGTAGGAGTACGGATCCTGGATCGTTCATTGTGATCTAAAAGGCAGAACTGATCCTAGATCAGCATGCCTACTCTGAGACGCCTGATGCGTACTGACCCTGGGCTTCTCTTATAGGTGATGATAAATCAAATAAAGGGCTTGGTCTTGTTTTGAGTTCTGTTTGATATTAGTACCCTATAATTGAGTAAATTGTGTGCAATGTGTGGGAGAGAGTTTTCCAACCCCACTCTGTTTCTCAGTCAACATGCATATAAAGTGCCTTGCAAAAGTTTTCAGACCCCTTTGATTTCTTCAGTTGGGGTTAGTGTTATTAAAATGGATTTAATTGTAATCTTTTTGTCAACCATCTACACAAAATACTCTGTCAAAGTAGCCAATGCATTTTTTATTTATTTTTTAGATTAAACAAAATGTTATGAAAATATAGTGGTTGCATAAGTATTCAGCTCCCTGGGTCAATACATGTTAGAAACACCTTTGGCATTGATTACGGATGCCTAGAAGAACTTTGCACACCTGGATTGTGCAACATTTGCCCATTATTATCTTTTAAATATTCTTTAAGCTTTGTCAAGATGTCGAGTATCATGGCTACACAGCCATTTTCAAGTCTTGGTATAGGTTTTCACATTCACTGTCTTCTTGGTGAGCACGTTGTTGATCCATCCTCAGTTTTCTCCCATCACAGCCATTTTCAAGTCTTAGTATAGGTTTTCACATTCACTGTCTTCTTGGTAAGCACGTTGTTGATCCATCCTCAGTTTTCTCCCATCACAGCCATTGAACTCTGTAGCTTTTTAAAATCATCAATGGTTTCATGGTAACATAACTGAGCAGTTCCTGTCCTGCAGCTCAGTTCAGATTGAAGACTATATTTGATGTGTCTGGGTGGTTTAATACATCATCCACAGCATCATTAACTTGACCATGCTTAAAGAGATATTCAATGTCTGATTTGTTTTTGTTACCCATCTAACAATTACTTGTCTTTGAGGCTTTTGAAAAGCTCCCTGGTCTTTGTAGTTGAATCTGGGCTTGAAATTCAATACTTGACACCTTTCAGATGTTGTTTGTATGAGGGACCGAGGAAGGGTTAGTCAAATAAAAGGCTTGTCAACCCCTATTATTTCACACAGAATGAATCCATTTAACTTATTTTGCCAAATGTTATTCCTGAACTACTTTATGCTCGTCTTAATAAAGGGGCTGAATACTTAAGCAACGACTATTATGACGTTTTTATTTATCTTTTAAAAAACTTCCACATTGACATTACTGAGTATTTTGTGTAGATTGTTGATAACAATTACATCCATGTTAATCCTACTCTGTAACACAATAAAATGTAAGGGGTCGGAATACTTCTGTGTAGGGTATGTCCCAAATGTTACCCTATTCTCTAATTAGTGCACTACTTTTGAACAGAGCCCTATGGGAATACCACTGCATTGCTTGTTTACATTACTGATAGAACATAATGTTCCCATGACAGCAACATTAAAGGGACAGTCGGACATTTTTGCAATCACAATTTATTTCTGAATAACCAACCTCTTACAGAATCGTAAAGACTTTTGTGTTATTTTTTCCCTACCATACTAATTGCCACATTATGGAAAACAGGAACATATATAGCTGGCACCCTTTTCCGTATATAGTGCACTAGAAGTCGACCGATTAATCAGAATGGCCGATTTAATTAGGGCTGATTTCAAGTTTTCATAACAATCGGAATTCGGTATTTTGGGTGCCGATTTGCCTATTTTTTTTTTTTTTTTATACCTTTATTTAACTAGGCAAGTCAGTTAATAACACATTCTTATTTTCAATGACTGCCTAGGAACGGTGGGTTAACTGCCTTGTTCAGGGGCAGAACGACAGATTTTCACCTTGTCAGCTCATGGTATCCAATCTTGCAACCTTACAGTTAACGAGTCCAACGCAATAACGACCTACCTCTCTCTCGTTACACTCCACAAGGAGACTGAGATTTGCCTGTTATGCAAATGCAGTAAGCCAAGGTAAGTTGCTAGCTAGCATTAAACTTATCTTTATAAAAAACAATCAATCATAATCACTAGTTAACTACACATGGTTGATGATATTACTAGATATTATCTAGCGTGTCCTGCGTTGCATATAATCTGACTGAGCATACAAGCATCTAAGTATCTGACTGAGCGGTGGTAGGCAGAAGCAGGTGCGTAAACATTCATTCAAACAGCACTTTCATGCATTTTGTCAGCAGCTCTTCGTTGTGCGTCAAGCATTGCACTGTTTATGACTTCAAGCTTATCAACTCCTGAGATGAGACTCGTGTAACTGAAGTGAAATGGCTAGCTAGTTAGCACGCGCTAATTGTCGTGTTCCTGGTTCAAGCCCAGTGAGGAGCGAGGAGAGGGACGGAAGCTATACTGTTACACTGGCAATACTAAAGTGCCTATAAGAACATCCAATAGTCAAAGGTTAATGAAATACAAATGGTATAGAGGGAAATAGTCCTATAATTCCTATAATATCTACAACCTAAAACTTCTTACCTGGGAATATTTAAGACTCATGTTAAAAGGAACCACCAACTTTCATATGTTCTCATGTTCTAAACAAGGAACTGAAACGTTAGCTTTCTTACATAGCACATAATGCAATTTTACTTTCTTCTCCAACACTTTCTTTTTGCATTATTTAAACCAAATTGAACATGTTTCATTATTTACTTGAGGCTAAATTTATTTTATTGATGTATTATATTAAGTTAAAATAAGTGTTCACTCAGTATTGTTGTAATTGTCATTATCACAAATACATGTTTTTTAAATCGGCCGATTAATCGGTATCTGCTTTTTTGGTCTCCCAACAATCGGTATCGGCGTTGAAAAATCATAATCGGTCGACCTCTATAGTGCACTGCTTTTGACCAGAGTGCTCAATCAACATCATGCCTTCTGTAGTGGCCACAGTGCCTGATCTAGACTAATGTCAAGTCCAAAGGAATAGAATCGCAGTGGGTTCTCAATATGTCCGCTGACCCACCCATCATGGAACATACACAAGGTGAATGGAATTCTGGGAATTCTATTCCAGGGCCCATAGGGTAAACAGTGAAGGGAGAGTATAGGTGTTACGGCCATGTAGAAGCACTGACCCTGTCACTGTAAGTGTTCTTAGCAGGTATTGATATTAAAGATCTGGCCAGCTCTGTGCGTTATCTCCTCTACAGCCTGCCTGTTGAGGCCTTCTGTCCAATTTCTCTGAAGTCCAGCCTGTCTAATTTCTGTGGGCTGCAGAATAATTTCCCTAATTATCCGGTTCTGCATGCTGTTTAGTTAGGTGTTCCTGGTTAGCTGAAGTGCAGTTAGACAGCTCTACATCCCCTGATTGGTACCCCTGTGGATGGTATATTTCTCACTGTAGAGGAAAGTTCAGTAGGTAGAAAATGTTTTGGAACTGGGTACTACCTGAACTTGCTAAGTAAGAACACCGATTTTTCACTTTCCGTCACAAAGAGTTTTGCTATGGTGTGCCCTACAGAACACAACCCTAGTTTCCGTGGGCTAATTCCATCACAGTGACTGATGGATAGATATCCAATCTGTGTTGTGGTTGCATTGGGGAACCTTTATTGAAGTCATTTACCACACAGAGCAGAGCATCGACTGGCTGCTTCCGCCAGCAGCGCTATATTGCCACACTGTATTGTTCATTTTAATACCTCCATTAGCTTTAGGTCTTCTGGGTCATGTTTTATCTACTGGTGTTTCCTCATGTTACTACGGTATTATTTCAAGACACTAAAGGGATCATTCCCCAATACTCCCCCATATTGTAATTTACATGTACGTGTATAATCACAGTAAAATTCACATCTGAAAATGACTGAGCGCTCGTGACATGGATGGAGGTGAGCTGCCTTTACGTGTCCCTGGCCTTGTTCCATGTTCTGTCTGGTGTCGCCATGGCAACAGATACAGCACGGCAACAGCCCAGGTTATGCCAATCAATTCCCAATGATTGCAGGGATTCATTATGTTTATGTGCATGTCTCGGAAGTCCTCTCAGCGATGACAGGACTAATCTCTTTATGGCTCTCCCACCACTAGTGTGGCACTGTATGAATAGTTGGCATTGCCCATAAAAATAATTAGATTGCCTTTGTATTATGACTGATCGGCAGCCATTACACCCACCTCATGGCTAATGAAAGATGGGGAAGAAGAACAAAGGTGTGGTCGTTAGTAGTTACGCCGACATGTTCCAGGGAGGATATGGGATGTCTCTCTCAAATGGCACCCTATTCCTTATATAGTGCACTACCTTTGACTAGGACCTTATCCATTCTTTCACTATTTAGGGAATATGGTGCCATTTGTGATGCAGTCATCTGCCAGGAGGGGCTGGAGATAATTAAATGATGATGCTATTCCAAGGTGCCTTGCCGTACGGTGGTGTACACTCTGTGTGTTCAGGCGGGTTAATGACCTGTGCTAATAATGTGCTAGGGAGGAGGGAGGAAGCCCTGTCACGATGTCAGCGGAGCAGATACTTGATTCTTTTAAGGCCCAGTGCAATCAAAAATGTGATTTTCCTGTTGTATCTATTTCCATACTATGAGGTTGGAATTATAGTGTAAGAGCTATTGACATTTCAGGTGTAAGACCACCTGAAATGTCAACCTGCTTTGGCGGGTTGGAGTCTAATTTAGTTAATAGACCAATAAGAAAGAGTTCCAACTCTTTCTGCCCTTCCCACTCAGACCATTCCCAGGCTGTCCAACCAAGCAAAAATCATGCTTGAGAAATGATGGTACTTAATAATTGTTACCCAGAAATGATTTAACACTGAGATAAAAACTGCTGCATTGGCCCTTTTTTACATCTACTTAACATTCATCACATCTCACTTGTCCCTACATCTCCAGCATGGTCCTCCATCCTCCCTAACCTCTCTGTCCGTTTTACCTGAGCACTATGAAGGACAAGGACAGGTAATGTCATCTCTGGATGCCTCCTGGTAAGTGTACTGCAGAGCTATATATTTAGATAGTTCGGCCAACTTTTAGAATGGACGCCATGTTTGTGCCTTTGAGCATTCCATTTATCCGTAGGTTCATGTCACAGAACTAAAGTTACGTTCAATTTCTAAGGGTTCATGTACTGTAAATGCATCATATTACATAACTCAATGTCCAAACACTAAATACATGGCTCTGGTGTACAGTACGTGTCTGTGAAAGTTGTGTGTTGAATAACCAGGATGTTGGCCCATTCCTCTTTCAGCAGAACACCACCAACACCGGTCCAAGCCCGTACCAGACAGACAGACAACAGACAGGCCGACACTCTGTGTCTGTAGAGATGCAGATGCAGAGACAGAGGCAGGAGGAGAGAGACGCCTTCCAACAGGCGCAGAGACAGTACAGCTCTCTGCCACGGTAAGTGTGTATGTGTGTAACACACAGAAAGAACACCCGTAGTCCCTATTTGTTTTCCCAGGTCAAGGTAACATTACATATTAATGACCAATTGGCCATGATATTATCCATTCATATGGATGACATCAGCCTGATATTATCAGCCGGAATCTACAACCAGGTCATTCCTGTCTGGAGTCCAAAGCACCAAACCCACAGCCAAATCTCAGAATAAGCTCAGTTAAACCACAGTCTGGGACTGCTTCCTAAATGGCCACCTATACCCTACATTGTGCACTACTTTTGACCACAGTACTATAGGCCCTGGTCAAAAGTAGTGCACGGTATAGGGAACAGGGTTCCATTTGGGATGCAACAAGGGTGTGTCACATTACCCACCCCAGTAATCTGACATGATCGCACTAATCTGAGAATGAAGTTACCTTTGAACTACATGATCTGTGTGTTATTACAGGAAGTGGTGTGTCTGTCTGTGGCCTTACATGCTGAAGAAACCGTACGCGTGCAAGTTGATTTTGTTCACCCACACCAGATGCGATCAGGACACGCAGATTGAAATATTCAAACAAACTCTGAACCAATTAAAATAATTTGGGGACAGGTCAAAAAGCATTAAACATTTATGTCAATTTAGCTTGCTGTTGCTAGCTAATTTGTCTTGGGATATAAACAATGAATCCACAGATAAAAAGGTAAATCAAATTAGTTTCTCATCATCGCTCCTCCCTTCAGGCTTATTTTTCTTTGGACTGTATATGGCGGTTGGCAACCAACTTTACGGTGCATTACCATAAAGATGAACTGAGTGTGGACCTCAGTTCATCTTTCAATCACCCACGTGGGTATTTGCACCTAAAAGCAATGAGATGGGAGAGGCAGGACTAGCAGCGCTTTGAGCGTCACAAATAGAACCAAGTTCTATTTCAGTGCTTGGCCACAACGATTGAATAACACGTATGTGTACATTTATTTTGCGACGTGAGCGATGTGGTCAGCATGTTATCTGCCCACGGCCAGAGGTATAGTTCACGCTTCTGATTGGCTCAGGGATTAGAGCAGGGTTTCCTTAACTTTTTCACTCAGCCGCCCTTTCCAACATTAGAGAACATCCCCCCCAACGTCTATTTCTATGGGTACAAGTTACTGACAAACTGTTCACACCCCTCTTGTTGGCTGAGATAACATTTTGCAGGTTTAAAGCAAATTTCCTGCAATTATACATATTGTCTTGTGTGTTCATGTGATATCTGAGGAACGTTACAACAAAATCAATGGACTAAAACACCGAGATAAACGTTGGCTGACATGGGTTGAGTTGTTCTGGACATTTCTGACAAGTTCTAGATAGCTCTCTAAGGTCTGCAATGACGGACATGACAAGGAAACCTGCTGATGCACTACCCAATTTCAAATTTGAACCATTAGAGGATTGTTCATCCTTGTTTAGTGAGAAGCTAAACATTGTCGCCAGAGGGGGTGGCTGCCGTCTTATCGGCTCTTAACCAACCATGCTATTTTGTTAAAAACAAAATTGCATTGTTCGTAACTTGTTTTGGAGATAATGTTGTTGCTACCGTCTCGTATGACCGAAAAGAGCTTCTGGACATCAGAACTGAGATTACTCACCTCAGATTAGACGAAGAGTTTTTCTTACACTGAAACCCTGATCTTTTTCCGCGAAATCTCAGTTGCCTTTTGAGGATCAGGCGACGAGTAGCTAATCTGCCCATGCCTTCCATCCTGAAAATCGCTGAAAAAATAAATGGGACGAACTGAAAGCACGTACACTACTGTTCAAAAGTTTGGGTTCACTTAGAAAATGTCCTTGTTTGTGAAAGAAAAGCATTTTTTCTTGTCCATTTAAAATAACATAAAATTGATCAGAAATACAGTGTAGACATAGTTAATGTTGTAAATGACTATTGTAGCTGGAAACGGCTGATTTTTAATGGAATATCTACATAGGCGTAAAGAGGCCCCTTATCAGCAACCATCACTCCTGTGTTCTAAGCATCCATCGCTCCTGTGTTCCCATCCACGTTGTGTTAGCTAATCCAAGTTTATAAAATAAAAAACTCCCTAGAAAGGCCAAAACCTAGAGAGGAACCAGGTTATGAGGAGTGGCCAGTCCTCTTCTGGCTGTGCCGGGTGGAGATAATAACAGAACATGGCCAAGATTTTCAAATGTTCATAGATGACCAGCAGGGTCAAATAATAATAATCACAGTGGTTGTTGAGGGTGCAACAGGTCAGCACCTGAGGAGTAAATGTCAGTTCGCTTTTCATAGCCGATCATTCAGAGTATCTCTACCGCTCCTGCTGTCTCTAGAGAGTTGAAAACAGCAGGTCTGGGTCAGGTAGCACGTTCGGTGAACAGTTCAGGGTTTCATAGCTGCAGGCAGAACAGTTGAAACTGGAGCAGCAGCACGGCCAGGGGGACTGAAGACAGCAAGGAGTCATCAGGCCAGGTAGTCTTGAGGCATGTTCCTAGTGCTCAGGTCCTCCTCCTAGAGAGAGCATACTTACCATCCTGAGACAACGCCGAGTATAGCCCACAAAGATCTCCGCCACGGCACAACCCAAGGGGGGGCGCTAACCCGGACAGGAATATCACGCCATTGACTCAACCCACTCAAGTGACGCACCCCTCCTAGGGACGGCATGGAAGAGCACCAGTAAGCCAGTGACTCAGACCCTGTATTAGAGTTGGAGGCAGAGAATCCCAGTGGAGGGGAACCGGCCAGGCAGAGACAGCAGGGGTGGTTCGTTGCTCCAGAGCCTTTCCTTTCACCTTCCCACTCCTGGGCCAGACTACACACAATCATAGGACCCACTGAAGAGATCAGTCTTCAATAAAGACTTGATAAATAAATACTTTTTCCTAGTCACCGTGCTTCTACACCTGCATTGCTTGCTATTTGGGGTTTTAGGCTGGGTTTCTGTACAGCACTTTGTGACATCAGCTGATGTTAGAAGGGCTTTATAAATACATTTGATTTGATTTTGATTTGAAGGTTGAGACTGAGTCTGCGTCTCTCACATGGGTATGCAGACCATTCCATAAAAATGGAGCTCTATAGGAGAAAGCCCTGCCTCCAGCTGTTTGCTTAGAAATTCTAGGGACAATTAGGAGGCCTGTGTCTTGTGACCGTAGCGTACGTCTAGGTATGTACGGCAGGACCAGATCAGAAAGATAGGTAGGAACAAGCCCATGTAATGCTTTGTAGGTTAGCAGTAAAACCTTGAAATCAGCCCTTGCCTTAACAGGAAGCCAATGTAGGGAGGCTAGCTCTGGAGTAATATGATCACATTTTGGGGTTCTAGTCAAGATTCTAGCAGCCGTGTTTAGCACTAACGGAGGTTTATTTAGTGCTTTAGCCAGGTAGCCGGAAAGTAGAGAATTGCAGTAGTTTAACCTAGAAGTGACAAAAGCATGGATTCATTTTTCTGCATCATGTTTGGACATTAAGTTTCTGATTTCTGCAATATGACGTAGATGGAAAAAAGCTCATTCATGTCTTAATCGAATTATGGATTGCCTCTTATCTGCTCATCCTTCCTTTGTCATAGTTTAAACATCTTAATTGTCAGTAGAAACCACATTTGTTTAAGCAAGTCATCCATATCAGCTATATATATTTTTTAAAGGCAATAAATGAAGCAGAATTAGCTGTTTCACAGCCAGACAAGGCTCCAATTATAGCCAGGTGTAGCAGGATTCACTCCATGGTGCTGAAAAGAAAGCTCTGCTGTTGGGACAGCTTTATGTAGGTCCTAACGGTTTCTGTGCACTGTTTGTCAGCATTATAGTGCAATTCATGTATTGTTTTGTGTTGTGTTGGCTTTGTTGGCATGCATAAAAAAAATGTTTACCCCACCAAGACATGCTATTATCGCCACTGCTGCTAGCTAGTACTTCATCAATTCAGCTTAGTCATTGCTGATACAGATTCCCGCTTGATGAATATTTGAAGAAGCAGCTTTGTTTACGGCAGAGATGTATTGTATAAATGTCTCCCCGATGCCTGGTCAAAGAAACATCCTGTGGCTTTGTGGTGTCATTTCATTGTAATTCTATTAAGGCCAGTTGTGTTTGGATAAACCTGTTTGTTTAAACATTCCATTGTAATTCTAGGCCATTGACTTGGAGTAATATGGGGCCTGGTATCAGCTTGTGCAATCTTGATTGATTTCATATGGCCCCTTGCTTCTGCAGCACAAAACTCTCCCACACACACACACACACACACACACACACACACACACACACACACACACACACACACACACACACACACACACACACACACACACACGCTGTCATTGGTTGAATGGATGAATCATGGCCTATTTGTGATTCATGTTAGTGTGTTCATAAACAGCGTTTTAGATAAAGGTCAGTTTCCTCCTGGTGAAGCTTTGCTAAACAAGGGGTTCAAGTGAAAATAGGCCTTGAACAATGACGCTTGTTGAGAGCCCATGTTCATCATTGACACACAGTATAGATCTCACAGCAAAAGTCTTGTAATTTACATCAGGACCAAAGGGCTTCGGTGTCTGTAGAGAGGCTGTCTAAGTGCTTCCCAAATGGCACCCTATTCTCTATTTAATGCTCTACTTTTAACTAAAGCCTTATGGGCCCTGGTCAAATGTAGTGCTCTATAGGGAATAGGGTGCAGCTCACATGTACAGTACTGGCATAATATCTAATGGAAAAGAGAATAGATAGCTGGTTTACATGTATTTACAGAGAAACAGCCCAAGTGTGTCTCTTGTGTCAATGTATGAAATATAATCAGATATGGAGTCATGGAGCCCCATCTTTTGAAATTGGAATCATTGAAGCATGGGTTTAAAATAAACAGCTGGGTTTGTGTTTCTGTTATTGGTTGAAAGGCTAGCATTTCTGTATCTAACCGCCGGTTGTATTTACACAAAGGTCTGGGTACATTTCTCATTATCATTTTTCCTTCAAATACAGAAATAATACAGTTTCTTCACAGCTGGTTGATAAACCTGCTAATTATGCATGGCTCTGAGACAGAAGCCTGTTTGTTTCAGCCCTGGCTTCAAATAATATTTGAAATCTTTCAAATACTTTTTGAGCATTTGCTCTAGCCTGCCTAGAGTGCCAGATGGGTGGGGTTTACAGTTTTGGGACTATTCTATTGGTCCATTAGGTCAGACAAGCACAGATTAAGTATTTTTTATATGATTTAAAATAGTGTTTGAACCCAGGTCTATTGATGTTATTGTGTCTGTTCCATTTGTCCTGCCCCTGCGATAAGCAGTGTTCAAGGCCTGAACACACATTTCATAAGGGCTGAATACAGAGGTCACAAAGTGCCCAGTTAAGCATGAGTCTGTCTGGGTGATGTCATGCACGCTCACACACACAAGTTCGATTCCCATGGGGGACCAGTATGGAACAAAAAATATTAACTACTGTAAGTTGCTCTGCTAAATGACTAAAATGTAAGATACCATGTCAGATGTCTATAGTGTGAAACCGCCGCAGACACATAGTGGGCCGAGTTGAGTCTCATCTGCAACAGGGCTGCTATTACTGCCTATCAAACCCAATGGGCCGGTCTGTGCTTCACAACAGGCCTAAATGGATGGGAATGGCTGTGCCACTGTCCCTCTAGGTGTATGTGTTTATTTCTGGTTTATCGTGTGCTAAATTGCCTATTGGTCATGTGTGGCGCTGTGCCTTGTCTACCCCAGTCTTTCTCTGTGGAATATCCTCTTTCTGAACTCCTTCTCTTTAAACCCCTCTTAACCTCTTTACTCGTGTCTCACCCGGTCTCCTTTTTATTCTCTCCTTCCCTCCAGACAACCCAGGAAGAACCCTAGCTCCATCTCTCAGGACTCCTGGGTCAAGGTCTACCCGCCGGGCGAGGGCTTCCAGACGACCAAGGAGAACCCTCGCTACTCCAGCTACAAGGGCTCCAGGAACGGCTCCCCGGGGGTGAGCAGTGTGAATGCCCGCGTCTTGCTGGAGGCCCAGGAGCTGCTGAGGCAGGAGCAGAGACGCAGGGAGCAGAAGGCCAAAGGGAAGCAGCTACAACTAGCACCCCCGCAGGAGCACCACGGGAACAACACCTACAATGCCACTCTGTCATACTCAGCTCACATGGACCCTGTGTCGCCTAAGGGCCCCTATAGACAGGACGTACCCCCCTCGCCCTCCCAGCTGGCCAGGCTCAACAGGCTGCAGGGGCCTGAGAAGGGGAGGCCCTTCTACTCCTGAGGGGATAAGGGTGGGAAAGGGACAGGGCAGCCAAGAAGAGGCCACAGTTGGTGGCGACTACTTCAGGAGCTGATTAGCTATAGAATGGGGAGGCCCTTCTACTCCTGAGGGGATATGGACAGGGTAGGCCAGAGGGGCCATACTTGTGGACAATGTGAATAGGGAAGTGTTAGTATTAATGGCCTCTTAGTGACCTCCGTTCAGTCCCAGTCAGTCCTGTTTCCTCACACAGACTGTTGTTAAATGAGACTTTCAGTGCCTCCTGTGTTCATGGACATGATGCTTTCTGGGGTAGTAGTGGTGTTGTGGGATTCATAGACATCTGTCACCCTCACGCTCTGACAATCATACAGGCAAACAGATGTTTTTTCAAACAATGGAGAAGTGTGTGTGTGTGTGTGTGTGTGTGTGTGTGTGTGTGTGTGTGTGTGTGTGTGTGTGTGTGTGTGTGTGTGTGTGTGTGTGTGTGTGTGTGTGTGTGTGTGTGTGTGTGTGTGTGTGTGTGTGTGTGTGTGTGTGTGTGTGTGTGTGGCGTGTGTGGCGTGTGTGGCGTGTGTGTGGCCGAGAGACTGTCTTAATGTATGTATGTGCGCTATGCTAGTGTGGTGTGGACACTTACAAGGTCGCCTGGTTTTGTTAAACCATGGCTCCTACTTGACATGCCCTCCCCTGGACATGAACCTCCCCATAGTTGGTAGTACACTAACACGTCAAAACAACAACGCTGAGCTCTCACTATTCTATTTCTCTGTTTTCATCCTTTCTTTCTTTACTTCAGTAGTCACCAGTGGGCTAGAGAAAAGGGAGGGAGTGTGTAAAAGGAGGGGGAGCATAGCACTGGTTATTAATGAAGGACTCTCATAAATTATTCATGTGTGTGCCATCTCCATGGAGAGAGTCTGATCCACCGCCTGGCCTCTCTGCTCTGGGCACGGCTAACCTGGCCTGCCTGTCTCTGGCTTCCTCCTCTCCCTCACCACCACTTTCTCCTCCTTCTCTCCTCCTCTTTCCCCTATCCTCCTCCCCCTCACCACCTTTTTCACCTCTTCTCCCCCTCACCTCTTTCACCTCTCCTCCTCTTCCACCTCTCCTCCTTCCCCCCACCACCCCTTCCACCTCTCCTCTTCCCCCTTCCACTCCTAGTTCAGCTCTTCTCATCCCCCTCGCGTCCTTTACCAACTCTTCCCCCGTCAACCCTGCACTGAATTTTGCATCACAAGCTGCCTGCCACAGCCAAAGAACAGAACACACACCTAGAGGCTGCTGTGTAGTGGAGGGCCACACCACAGTTTCTCTCCGCAGAGAGACAATCGGAGTACCGACGCAAGATTTAGGTTCAATCTTCCCTTGTTCATAAAAAATAAATAGTGTTTGAGTGGTAATTGCTTTCAGCTGCCGTATAGCGGAGTACTAGTGAGTCGCTCTCCTCCTGTAAATATTGGACCTTTAATGTAACGATGCTCTGATGTCTATGAAATGTACCAAATGGTGGAGATGAATTTCAACCGAACAAAGGAGAGCACAGAAAAGATGACAAATCTAATGACTGTGGTACGTACTCTGTGTTGCCTCGTGGTATACTATAACAGAAGAGTCTGGCACCTCGCTGCTTTGGAGATGTGCTTCAGTGTTCTCCCTATGCCAATTACAGCCATACGAAATGCATTAGCTTCCATTTGTGAGTTAATACAGTGTCTGTGTCCCAAATGGGACCCTACTATCTACACAGTGCACTACGGGCCCTGGTCAAAAGTAGTGCATTAAATAGGGAATCAGCTGTTGAACACGTCTAACATGGAAATAAGACTGTGTTCTGTCGTCTGTACTGCAGTACTTTGCCAATGTCTGCAGTCTGGTTGGAATCTGTTGTATGGTGTCCATTGCTAGCTTAGTTCCAGATCTGTCTTGTTAATGTCTATGGTCGTTATAGTTAACAAGGGTGTAGGCAGAAGTTCCCCAGACTATGTTGCTGATCTTATGTCAGTTTTTCATTTCCCTCACTAAATGGTTAAGGTTAGGATTGGGGGAGGGAAGCTGATCCTATATCTGTACCTAGGGGAAACATCACCCCAGAGTAGTAAATAAGACAGGGCAAATAGATCTGGGATCAGGTGGACCATCTGACCACCACTGGCTAAGTTGAGAGTTCAATAATAAGTGCCTGAGATGCCATGCAGTTCCTGAATAGGGAAAACAATGTGGATTGTTCCTTGTTGTAGCTAAGTAGACACAACACCATCACACCATGTGTTTTTAACATAATATTATCATCTCTACAGCACAGTATGTGTTTTGATTGTTTTGGGTCTTTTTTACAATGAGAAGCCTCTGCACAGCTGATCAGTGTATTTGTATCCTGTCTGTTTGACATTGCCTTCACAATGCTGTGCGTATCATGATGTTTAAAGTATAAAGCTATTGTAAGCACAGTGCAATTGTTTTTCAGACTTTGACATGATATGTTTAGACATGTATACAGACACGTTTCCTGTACATATCACATTTAGAATAAAAGGAAGGCAGTTTCATCCTGTTTACAACTATCTCTGGGTTGTCCTCGATTTGTCATCCTCTCCTTTGAATAATGATCTGGCAGTGATATCAGGTTATATCCTCATTAGTAACAGTGAGTCTGGTTTGATCCACTCTTGTATTTGTAATATGCTTTTGCCTTTTCTATCAATAGGTTATTGCAGTTCTAGCTTCACATCTTTCATGTAAACAGCTCTACGAGTGTCTCTGTATCCTTGTCTCTGTATCCTTGTCTCTGTATCCTTGACCCTGTATCCTTGTCTCTGTATCCTTGTCTCTGTATCCTTGTCTCTGTATCCTTGTCTCTGTATCCTTGTCTCTGTTTTCTTTTTCTCTGTATCCTTGTCTCTGTATGCTTGTGTGCATGCTTGTGATTATGTGTAAGTGTGCATGCTTGTGATTATGTGTAAGTGTGCGTGCTTGTGATTATGTGTAAGTGTGCATGCTTGTGATTATGTGTAAGTGTGCGTGCTTGTGATTATGTGTAAGTGTGCGTGCTTGTGATTATGTGTAAGTGTGCGTGCTTGTGATTATGTGTAAGTGTGCGTGCTTGTGATTATGTGTAAGTGTGCGTGCTTGTGATTATGTGTAAGTGTGCGTGCTTGTGATTATGTGTAAGTGTGCGTGCTTGTGATTATGTGTAAGTGTGCGTGCTTGTGATTATGTGTAAGTGTGCGTGCTTGTGATTATGTGTAAGTGTGCGTGCTTGTGATTATGTGTAAGTGTGCGTGCTTGTGATTATGTGTAAGTGTGCGTGCTTGTGATTATGTGTAAGTGTGCGTGCTTGTGATTATGTGTAAGTGTGCGTGCTTGTGATTATGTGTAAGTGTGCGTGCTTGTGATTATGTGTAAGTGTGCGTGCTTGTGATTATGTGTAAGTGTGCGTGCTTGTGATTATGTGTAAGTGTGCGTGCTTGTGATTATGTGTAAGTGTGCGTGCTTGTGATTGTGTGTAAGTGTGCGTGCTTGTGATTGTGTGTAAGTGTGCGTGCTTGTGATTGTGTGTAAGTGTGCGTGGTTGTGATTGTGTGTAAGTGTGCGTGCTTGTGATTGTGTGTAAGTGTGTGTGCTTGTGATTGTGTGTAAGTGTGCGTGCTTGTGATTGTGTGTAAGTGTGCGTGCTTGTGATTGTGTGTAAGTGTGCGTGCTTGTGATTGTGTGTAAGTGTGCGTGCTTGTGATTGTGTGTAAGTGTGCGTGCTTGTGATTGTGTGTAAGTGTGCGTGCTTGTGATTGTGTGTAAGTGTGCGTGCTTGTGATTGTGTGTAAGTGTGCGTGCTTGTGATTGTGTGTAAGTGTGCGTGCTTGTGATTGTGTGTAAGTGTGCGTGCTTGTGATTGTGTGTAAGTGTGCGTGCTTGTGATTGTGTGTAAGTGTGCGTGCTTGTGATTGTGTGTAAGTGTGCGTGCTTGTGATTGTGTGTAAGTGTGCGTGCTTGTGATTGTGTGTAAGTGTGCGTGCTTGTGATTGTGTGTAAGTGTGCGTGCTTGTGATTGTGTGTAAGTGTGCGTGCTTGTGATTATGTGTAAGTGTGCGTGCTTGTGATTGTGTGTAAGTGTGCGTGCTTGTGATTGTGTGTAAGTGTGCGTGCTTGTGATTGTGTGTAAGTGTGCGTGCTTGTGATTGTGTGTAAGTGTGCGTGCTTGTGATTGTGTGTAAGTGTGCGTGCTTGTGATTGTGTGTAAGTGTGCGTGCTTGTGATTGTGTGTAAGTGTGCGTGCTTGTGATTGTGTGTAAGTGTGCGTGCTTTAGTGCCTGCGTGTCAGTGTTTGTATAGTCAATGCAGTCAGAATGTTGTAGAATTTAAGGCTGATGTGCTTCCTGTTGTTAATTGCACTCACATTCCCATTGTCTCTCATACGGTTGGTGTTAAATGACTCGGGCTACTTACTGTGTGTGTTCCTAGGGTTAAAGTTCACGTTCTAAGCAAATACCATTAAGCTGTTTCAGCTACCGAGGGGGGGGGGGGCTCTCTTGAAAGGAATATGAGAGAGGAGGAAAAAATATGTTGAAGGAAAGAAATCCTTTCATCTCATCCTGTTCTTTTATCTTCTTAGCTTTGTCTGCTCTTTCATCAATTTATAAAAGAACGCCAGAGAGAGAGGCGTCTCCCTATGCTTTTGGCAAAGCCTCCGGCCAGAGGAGGATTGTCTTTGATTTCTGACTCGTAGATAGTCAATGACCTTCAGGCTTTCCTCTATGGCACAACCAGAGGAACCAGAAATATGTATTATTGCGTAAGGCGTGTCCGTTTGATCCCATGCTGTATTACTACTATGACTGACTTGGTGTGTAGTTTGAGTTAGGAAATGTGACACTCAACCATTCTTTTGCTTTCTTGCTGTGTCTTTTCAAACACATGACTGCTGGGTCATATTCACTTGGAACCCAACGGAAGCAAACGGGCCAATTTGAATTTTTCCATAAAGAAACATTTGTTTTTTGCTTTCCATTGCAAAACGTTTTTCTGTGGTGTGCACTAACTGATATGACCCAGTTGAAAGACAGCTGAATGACGAGGGATCTTAGATACATTTTTTTATGCATCACAGTTTCCAAATCTACAGTAGATTTTGCCCTTACACATTCTTGTCCATGATAGTAAAAACACATGTTGAATCTCTCTCAGAACAGGGTGTTGTTGCTGCGGAGGCCTTTTCCTGAGTTCCAGCATTCCGGGCATCGCCATGCTGATGTGAAGGTCATCCAGGGTCACGGAGAGGTCCGTGTTCACCCTCAGCTGGTGCTCAGCTCACAGGATACACAGCCTGCTTTGAGTTAACTACATACATACCATACATTTAACAATATGGATATCACCTCTTCTCATTAGTATATAAATATATGTCTGATATAAACGTGCATATATGGCGTGTATATGGTATAACGTTATTTAACAAATGGTGTTCAGTTTGCAGCTCAGACTGGCATTGATTAACAGTGTTGACCTCTCCAGGACAGTTTCCATGGGATCAGTATGAAGATGGGAGGATAACAATCAGAGTTCTTCATCTGCTTGCTTAGTGATAGAGAATTGGATACATTTTAGATGGGACATAAAATATAAAGAACACTGCATCATGTAAGACAAGCGATGATTCATTTTACAATAGTCTAGAATCCATATGTAAGGGAGCATCCGACGGGTCGATCTCAGTTTTTTGTTGTGTTTTTGAGTTGTTTTCAGCCCAGGTTCACGCAGCAGTCTGGTGTGGACTAAGGGTAATAAGTGTTTGTACCCCAGCCAAGCCAGTGCTGCCATATCATTACTCATACTCTTAACAGCTAACTCTGAGCTTGTAATGCTCTCCTCTCTCCATAAGTCCCAGCCACACCACGGATCACTTCCACAAAGGCCGTTCTCTATGGAGAAATGAATAACAAACACTGGGCTTCATAACCGCCTATTTCACTGTTGTTATCTAGTCGTCGTAGAGTTAGTGGGGTTAATTATACCCCATCATTCTATATTGAAACGCAATCAAACGTGCTTCTACACCTGCATTGCTTGCTGTTTGGGGTTTTAGGCTGGGTTTCTGTACGGCACTTTGAGATATTGGGGCGGCAGGGTAGCCTAGTGGTTAGAGCATTGGACTAGTAATCGAAAGGTTGCAAGTTCAAATCCCCATGCTGACAAGGTGAAACCCACTGTTTCTAGGCTGTCATTGAAAATAAGAATTTGTTCTTAACTGACTTGCCTAGTCAAATAAAGGTCAAATAAAATAAAACATATCAGCTGATGTAAGAAGGGCTATATAAATAAATTTGATTTGATTATAGAAAAGAGAAAGACTATATAGATAAATTTGATTTGATTTTGATTTTATCAAGCTCATGAACACGTCAGACCTGGGTTCATATACTCATCAAAGTCATTTCAAATACTGTACCTGTCCTTGATTGTGCTTACCTGTTGCAATGGAACCAATAGAAAAGTCCAACATTGCAAGTAGAAGTAAAGCTATTTATTAAAAATATTTGAACACCGGTGTGAAACACGTTTGGAGATCGGGTGGGTTGGTACAGTGAGGGCTGTTGTTACCGAGGTGACACCTGTTTCTGCTTGCTTGCTGGTTTCCCTGTATTTACGCTGTATTCTCTGGAATGGATGGAGTCTTTAAGGGTGTTTCGAGAGGAAGCTGTGCTAGTCACAGAGAATCTGAAGCATAAATTCTGAAGGAGACAAAGGTATTGTCCCAAATGGCACCCTATTGCCTATTATAGTGCACTTATTCTGACCAGAGCACTATGGGCCCTGGTCAAAAGTAGTGCACGACATTGGGAATAGGGTGCTATTTGGGACTGAGACAAAGGAAACCAACAGGAGGAAGTCCCCCAGGTCTAATCTTAACCCTCTGCTGTTGGAGAAACCTCTGGTGGGATTTTACTATGGATAAACATAGACCATAGTGTTGTCTACTTATCTAGCTACCTACCACACACAGACAGGTTGACAGGCACCCCAATCCTCAGCAAACTGTTTCATCACATCCACATTTGTGCAGTTTTCTATGCTCTAAGGTAATCTATTTATGTGGCCTGTCATGGAACACCATTAAAAAGTGTTGTGGCACTCCTTTGTGGAAGCTTTATAAAAACTATCTCAGTATTTAGTTTGTACAGTATAATTTGTAGCTACTGCTCTTGACTTGTGGGGAAGTAAGAAAGGCAGGCTGGCAGCACTAGCTGAATACAACAGGATAAATGACTGAGTCCTGACTCCTAAAGGCGTTTATACTCCAAACAGAATTCACCCAGCTTGTCTTTCAAATGCACCCTGAAATGGCTCTAACCGGCCTTATTCCCTCTGTTTAACCCCAGTTAGGCATAAAATCATTCTCTGATGCCTGCTGGACAGATTCTGGCTGGCATGTTCTCTGAGGAGGGGGATTAATATACCATATTCCCTACATAGTTCCTCTATATATTCCACTTGGGATGCCCAGGCAGTCTGGAGAGTTTGCGCCTATAGATAGTTTCCCTTTTCAATAAATTACTAGTTGGTAAACTTACTGTAAAAGTTATGGTCATGCTCTCTGTGACAGATATATTTCATATGCAGGAAGTGGCTTCCCACTAGGCCTCCCACTAGGCGCAAAATGGTTGAATCAACATTGTTTCAATGTACTTTGTCAATGTTTTGTGATGTGGATTCTACACAGAAAATACATCAACATAAATTGTTGTTTTGAGGGTAAAATATCTACCACAGGATTATGATCACCACATTTCAACATAGACAAACCTTGTATAAAATATGTTGAATTTGTACCTTTTTAAAACAGTGTTACATTCACTACCAGAAGAAGAAGAAAACAACAGTCTGGGCAGCACCTCCTAGAGAATTGATCTATCTACAGATACCCTTTGGTCTCTCATCCAGGGTTTTAACCAAGCCCAGACCTGCTTAGCTATGATATTTGTCACCGACTATTACCAATGTGCTATTATGAGAATCATTGTTAAGCAATCTCCGCTTAAAAACTAAATAAGTTATACTGTTGCTTTTAATGTAATTTCAAAGGGTAGGTTTAACAGAGCAAATTAAATGTGACCATACTTTATCACTCAAATATCATGATGTTGTTTAGGCCTAAATAGCATTTGCAAATTCGTCAACAGCTTTCAACCCAGGATTCAACTAAAAATAGGCAATACATAGGTCTAGGGTTTCAAACTCTGGTTGATTTTACATTCAATGAGATTTAGTGATATTGAATTGTTTGGTTGTCAATGCAACCAAATATCAATATTTGAAGGATATTTATCTTGTGCTTGGATAGTTCCATCTGTAGCACTGACTTAGTCTGGCTTTAATTCCAGTTTGTTTCCAAATGAATAATTGCTATGTTGTAATCAGGTATCCATCTCAACCAAAAATGTAAGTTAAATATTTTTATTTGAAGTGAATTTCAAGTTTGATTTTATTTGATTTAGCCCAATTATTTAAAGTTATTTATTTATTTGGGGGTGGGGTTGAGGTGAAGAGGGGGATTATTTAAGATACTGTTTGAAGAGGTAGTGTTTCAGATGATTTTGGAAGATGGGCAGGGACTCTGCTGTCCTAGCTTCAGGGGGAAGTTGGTTCCACCATTGTGGTGCCAGGACAGAGAAGAGCTTGGACAGGGCTGTGCAGGAGCTGCCTTCCCGTAGGGAGGGCCAAGAGACCAGAGGTGACAGAACGGAGTGCCCGGGTTGGGGTGTAGGGTTTGAGCATAGCCTGAAGGTAGGGAGGGGGGCATGGGGGAGAGTGTGAGGTGAGAGAGGGGGACACCCCAATACCTGTAGTGGGAGCTGCCCCCAGAGACCATCTGTCTCTGGGATTGGACTGGGCTCTAATGGCCATACATATTTGCAAGCATACACACACAAACACACTTTCTCTTGTTTTTGTTCTCTTTCTCCCTGTAATTTTAGGAGATCCAGATAATGTATTTATTCTTCTGCTTTTATAGAGCGCGTCTCCTGTACTTCCAGTTGAATAATGAGTCTCTTCATTTCATTTATGTGTAATGTCATATGCCCTGCCGTGCCACACTGCTACAGTCTCTGTCGGTGAGTTGCTATTAAAGGTTCATATTCCCTTTGAGACAGTGGGAATATGGTACATTTCTACATTACAATGTATGTGTCCCAAATGGCACCCTATTCCAGATTAAGCGCACTACTTTTGACCAGGGCCCGTGGGGCTGAATGTTTATTAGAACCCCCTCTGGTGATGTTGCCTTTTTAATTACTCTGTATTGCCTATTGGCTGTACCTACAGATGGGTCTGGTTTGGCTCGAGCATTGCACAGTAACACAATCACAAAATGAGCCACTGGTACTATTGTGGCTCTAGTTTCCCAGCATATTTCCCCCTCCTTTCTTGTTATTGACAGTGACCTGCAGATGAGCCTGTTGATGGGAGGAGAGAGGGAGTGGCACCCTATTCCCTATATAGTTAATTATTTTGACCAGATCCCAATGAGCAATTGTCAAAATTAGTGCACTTCATAGGGAATAGGGTATCATTTGGGATGTACCCTGGGTGAATGAAGATTAATGACACCACCAGGACCATGTCTCCTGTTAATAATGCTTATTCATCACTGTCCCTGTCTGCCTCTGGACGCTGTAAACACACACACACACACACACACACACATTTGTTTTATCTTTCTTGTGGGGACAAAAAAATTGCTTCCCATTCTAAATCCTATTTTCTCTAACCCCTATGCCTAAAATAGCCTTTTTCCTTGTGGGGAACGGTGAAATGTCCCCACGTGTCCAAATTGTCTCAAGATATGAATGCTTATTGGGGAACAGTACCTTTAACAGTATGTGTTTGTATGATGTTGAAATCAAATCTAATTTTATTTGTCACATACACATGGTTAGCAGATGTTAATGCGAGTGTAGCGAAATGTTTGTGCTTCTAGTTCCGACAATGCAGTAATAACCAACGAGTAATCTAACCTAACAATTCCACAACAACTACCTTATACACACAAGTGTAAAGGGATAAAGAATATGTACATAAAGATATATGAATGAGTGATGGTACAGAACGGCATAGGCAAGATGCAGTAGATGGTATCGAGTACAGTATATACATATACATATGAGATGAGTAATGTAGGGTATGTAAACATAAAAGTGGCATAGTTTAAAGTGGCTAGTGATACATGTATTACATAAAGATGGCAAGATGCAGTAGATGGTATAGAGTACAGTATTTATATATACATATGAGATGAGTAATGTAGGGTATGTAAACATTATATTAAGTGGCATTGTTTAAAGTGGCTAGTGATACATTATTAACATAAATTTTCCATTATTAAAGTGGCTGGAGTTGAGTCAGTGTGTTGGCAGCAGCCACTCAATGTTAGTGGTGGCTGTTTAACAGTCTGATGGCCTTGAGATAGAAGCTGTTTTTCAGTCTCTCGGTCTCTGCTTTGATGCACCTGTACTGACCTCGCCTTCTGGATGATAGCGGGGTGAACAGGCAGTGGCTCAGGTGGTTGTTGTCCTTGATGATCTTTATGGTCGTCCTGTGACATTGGGTGGTGTAGGTGTCCTGAAGGGCAGGAAGTTTGCCTCCGGTGATGCATTGTGCAGACCTCACTACCCTCTGGAGGGTGGAGCAGTTGCCGTACCAGGCAGTAATACAGCCCGTCAGGATGCTCTCGATTGTGCATCTGTAGAAGTTTGTGAGTGCTTTTGGTGACAAACCAAATTTCTTCAGCCTCCTGAGGTTGACGAGGCGCTGCTGCGCCTTCTTCACCACGCTGTCTGTGTGGGTGGACCAATTCAGTTTGTCCGTGATGTGAACGCCGAGAAATTTAAAACTTTCTACCCTCTCCACTACTGTCCTGTCAGTGTGGATAGGGGGGCACTCCCTCTGCTGTTTCCTGAAGTCCACGATCATCTCCTTTGTTTTGTTGACGTTGAGTGTGAGGTTATTTTCCTGACACCACACTCTGAGGGCCCTCATCTCCTCCCTGTAGGCCGTCTCGTCGTTGTTGGTAATCAAGCCTACCACTGTAATGTCATCCGCAAACTTGATGAATGAGTTGAAGGCGTGCATGGCCACGCAGTCGTGGGTGAACAAGGAGTACAGGAGAGGGCTCAGAACGCACCCCTGTGGGGCCCCAGTGTTGAAGATCAGCGGGGTGAAGATGTTGTTACCTACCCTCACCACCTGGGGGCAGCCCGTTAGGAAGTCCAGTACCCAGTTGCACAGGGCGGGGTCGAGACCCAGGATCTCGAGCTTGATGACGAGTTTGGAGGGAACTATGGTGTTAAATGCTGAGCTGTAGTTGATAAACAGCATTCTCACATAGGTCTTCCTCTTGTCCAGATGGGTTAGGGCAGTGTGGTTGCGATTGCGTCGTCTGTGGACCTATTGGGGCGGTAAGAAAATTGGAGTGGGTCTAGGGTGTCAGGTAGGCTGGAGGTGATATGGTCCTTGACTAGTCTCTCAAAGCACTTCATGATGATGGAAGTGAGTGCACAGTTACCTTAGCTGTCTTGAAGCATGTGGGGACAGCAGACTGGGATAAGGATTGATTGAATATGTCCGTAAACACACCAGCCAGCTGGTCTGCGCATGCTCTGTGGACGCGGCCGGGGATGACGTCTGGGCCTGCAGCCTTGCGAGGGTTAACACGTTTAAATGTTTTACTTGTGTCGGCTGCAGTGAAGGACATTCCGCAGGTTAGGGTAGCGGGCAGTGTTAGTGGCACTGTATTGTCCTCAAAGCGAGCAAAGAAGTTATTTAGTCTGTCTGGAAGTAAGACATCCTGGTCCGAGTCGGGGCTGGTTTTCTTTATGTAATCCGTGATTGACTGTAGACCATGCCACATACCTCTTGTGTCTGAGCCGTTGAATTGCGACTCTACTTTGTCTCTATACTGACGCTTAGCTTGTTTGATTGCCTTGCGGAGAGAATAGCTACACAGTTTGTATTCGGTCATGTTTCCGGTCACCTTGCCCTAGTTAAAAACAATGGTTCGCGCTTTCAGTTTCGCGCGAATGCTACCATCAATCCACAGTTTATGGTTTGGGAATGTTTTAATAGTTGCTGTGGGTACGACATCGCAGATGCACTTGCTATGGAACTCGCTCACCGAATCAGCGGATTCGTCAATGTTGTTGTTGAACGCAATGCGGAACACATCCCAATCCACGTGATCGAAGCAGTCTTGAAGCGTGGAACCGGATTGGTCGGACCAGCGTTGAACAGACCTGAGCGGAGGGAGCTTCCTGTTTTAGTCTCGGTCTATAGGCTGGGAGCAACAAAATGGAGTCGTGGTCAGCTTTTCCAAAAGGAGGGCGGGGGAGGGCCTTATAAGCGTCGCGGAAGTTAGAATAACAATGATCCAGGGTTTTACCAGCCCTGGTTGCACAATCGATATGCTGATAGAATTTAGGGAGTCTTGTTTTCAGATTAGCCATGTTAAAATCCCCAGCTACAATGAATGCAGCCTCAGGATATGTGGTTTCCAGTTTACATAGAGTCAAATAAAGTTTGTTCAGGGCCATCGATGTGCCTGCTTAGGGGGGAATATGTACTGCTGTGATTATAATCGTTATCTTGGTAGATAATGCGGTCGACATTTGATTGTGAAGAATTCTAGGCCAGGTGAACAGAAGGACTTGAGTTCCTGTATGTTGTTATGATCACACCATGTCTCGTTAATCATAAGGCATACCCCCCCCCACCCCTCTTCTTATCAGAAAGATGATTGTTTCTGTCAGCGCGATGCGTGAAGCATCGCAGACTCCAATAGCATGTCTCGAGTGAGCCATGTTTTCGTGAAGCAAAGAACTTTACAGTCTCTGTCTCTCTGGAATGCTACCCCTGCTCGGATTTCATCAACCTTGTTGTCAAAAGACTGGATATTGGCGAGTAGTATGCTCAGGAGCGGTGCGCGATGTGCCCGTCTCCGGAGCCTGACCAGAAGACCGCTTCGATTGCCCCTTTTACGGCGACGTTGTTTTGGTTCGCTGGCTGGGATCCGATCCATGGTCCTGGGTGGTGGGCAAAACAGAGGATCCACTTCGGGAAACTCGTATTCCTGGTCGTAATGATGGTGAGTTGACGTTGCTCTTATATTCAGTAGTTCCACCCGACTGTATGTAATGAAACCTAAAATTACCTGGGGTACCAATGTAAGAAATAACACGTAGGAACGCGAAGAGAGGTGCCGGAAATGCCTTCCATACAGTTGAGTGTGTTTCAATTTCGTCCTATGTGAATACTCTTATGTCCACTGTGTGTATTTTAATACACACTGCTCAAAAAAATAAAGGGAACACTTAAACAACACAATGTAAATCCAAGTCAATCACACTTCTGTGAAATCAAACTGTCCACTTAGGAAGCAACACTGATTGACAATAAATGTCACATGCTGTTGTGCAAATGGAATAGACGACAGTTGGAAATTATAGGCAATTAACAAAGACACCCCCAATAAAGGAGTGGTTCTGCAGGTGGTGACCACAGACCACTTCTCAGTTCCTATGCTTCCTGGCTGATGTTTTGGTCACTTTTGAATGCTGGTGGTGCTTTCACTCTAGTGGTAGCATGAGACGGAGTCTACAACCCACACAAGTGGCTCAGGTAGTGCAGCTCATCCAGGATGGCACATCAATGCGAGATGTGGCAAGAAGGTTTGCTGTGTCTGTCAGCGTAGTGTCCAGAGCATGGATGCGCTACCAGGAGACAGGCCAGTACATCAGGAGACGTGGAGGAGGCCGTAGGAGGGCAACAACCCAGCAGCAGGACCGCTACCTCCGCCTTTGTGCAAGGAGGAGCAGGAGGAGCACTGCCAGAGCCCTGCAAAATGACCTCCAGCAGGGCACAAATGTGCATGTGTCTGCTAAAACGGTCAGAAACAGACTCCATGAGGGTGGTATGAGGGCCCGACGTCCACAGGTGGGGGTTGTGCTTACAGCCCAACACCGTGCAGGACGTTTGGCATTTGAGAACACCAAGATTGGCAAATTCGCCACTGGCGCCCTGTGCTCTTCACAGATGGAAGCAGGTTCACACTGAGCACATGTGACAGACATGACAGTCTGGAGACGCCGTGGAGAACGTTCTGCTGCCTGCAACATCCTCCAGCATGACCGGTTTGGCGGTGGGTCAGTCATGGTGTGGGGTGGCATTTCTTTGGGGGGCCGCACAGCCCTCCATGTGCTCTCCAGAGGTAGCCAGACTGCCATTAGGTACCGAGATTAGATCCCCAGACCCCTTGTGAGACCATATGCTGGTGCGGTTGGCCCTGGGTTCCTCCTAATGCAAGACATTGCTAGACCTCATGTGGCTGGAGTGTGTCAGCAGTTCCTGCAAGAGGAAGGCATTGATGCTATGGACTGGCCCACCCGTTCCCCAGACCTGAATCCAATTGAGCACATCTGCGATATCATGTCTCTCTCCATCCACCAACGCCACGTTGCACCACAGACTGTCCAGGAGTTGGCGGATGCTTTAATCCAGGTCTGGGAGGAGATCCCTCAGGAGACCATCCGCCACCTCATCAGGAGCATGCCCAGGCGTTGTAGGGAGGTCATACAGGCACATGGAGGCCAGACACACTACTGAGCCTCATTTTGACTTGTTTTAAGGACATTACATCAAAGTTGGATCAGCCTGTAATGTGGTTTTCCACTTTCATTTTGAGTGGGATTCCATATCCAGACCCCCATGGGTTGATAAATTTGATGTCCATGGATCATTTTTGTGTGATTTTGTTGTCAGCACATTCAACTATGTAAAGAAAAAAGTATTTAATAAGAATATTTCATTCATTCAGATCTAGGATGTTTTATTTGTGTTCCCTTTATTTTTTTGAGCAGTGTATAATCCTGAGTCTGATAGCTGAAGAGCACGTAAAACATATTTTATTTCATTTGAAAGCACTGCACAGTACACACAACCATATGCCTTAGCCAAGATGACAGAAAGACCATGAAATAAAAGGAGCTACAATTTAAGAAATGAAAGGGACCTCTGTCCTCAAACTGCTGCTTGATAGAAACCCATTTCAGCTCAGCCATTTCTGCCCATAATGGCAAATAAAGACTGGAGAGTGTCCAAGATGGGGTCTAAATGAAAAAACTCTGTCCATCTCCTCAGCCTAGTACAGCTGCTGACGAGGTCTGCTTCCCAAAAGGCACCCTATTCCCTACACAGTGCACAACTTTTGACCAACATCTTAACCTTCATCATCACAGACCATATGGACATCTGAAGATATTATCATTGTATGATTTCATGTTTCAGTGGATTGTGTACTGTTTTATTTGAGAAATAATACAGACATTCAAATTTGTCCGCATTTTAATGAAAATGACAGTTATTACATGATACCATAGTACACAACACGTCATGTTAGATCCAGCTTCATTATCTCAAGACATGATGCACCAGCATGGAGAAAGGAGCTCAATGGGAACGTGAGTTAAAATGGTGAGTATCATATTTGATCTAATTTAGTTTTATTAGCCACGGCAGTCAACTCGGTAACATTGGCCACTGTTTTCCAGGGGGTCCATGCTCTGTGGGATAAATCCCAACCATGGCCCAGTCAGCAGCCACATCCTTAGAGGGTTTGGCTCAAACCTGGCTGGCTGCATCTCGAGGAGTCACCTGCTTCTATTTCACTGACTGACTGGCTTTAGGATTAGCCACCAGCGATAGGGGGGTGGTGGCTAGGAGAGAGGATGAGCCGAGTATACACATCCTTCTGTCATGACGTTTGCCTGGGGGGTTGGTTTATAGCAGTCATAAATACCTCTTCCCCCCTTTTTCCTCTCTCTTCCCTACTCAGGTTACATTTGCAAAACCCTTGGTTAACATAGAGATTCTGGGAACATCAGAAGGTGGGGGGAAATGAACTATATTCTGGTAATCCGACCAATGGAACATAAGCAGTGGTACTTAATGAATATGATGTCAGTTCGGTTGTCATCTGAGACATTCTCATCAATGATAAGATGACATAAACTCTACAGTGGAAAGTCTACACATCAGATTTATCGGATTCACATGGAATTGTTGTTCAATTGAAATGTTTGAATATGAAATTATTTGTGATGGGATGAAATGTGATTTTAGCTTCTTAAATGTGAGATTTGGGTTTTTCATAAAATAGGGCTTTGCTCAATCAGTGGTCCGCCCCTGTGCGGCGGGCCACTAAAAAAGAAATTCAAACACGCCCTCCCCTCCATTCCTATATAAGCCTTGACGACAATGTAACCTCCTGTTCAGAGGACGTGAGGACGACGGTCCTATGTCAGAATGGTTCAGATAATAACTACAGAACGAAGCCAACATCAGCGTGAGCTTTGGTTGCGAATGGTATGAACCTTGAACTCTTATTCAATACAGAAGTGATACCTTCTAGCCGTTGAGTTAGCAACAGCAGATGCAAACAAGGGTTAGGAAGGAACAGACAGAGTATCCCGTCTATCACCCAACGATGTTACTACAACGTATCCAATTGACGACCAGAGACAATTCTTCAAAGGACTCGGGAGGCCGTGTTGCCCAACCATCTAACACCAACCTACCGAAGCACAGCTCAGAGTAAATATTTATTGCATTTTCCTTTTCCAAATGGGCGGTAATTTAGAATGCATAAAATACTGTATTTACGATAGCACAGCTTCGCCCTTTGTTCCTCAGTCTTCCCGCTCTTTCACTCAAACCCAGCCCCTTTTCTTTTGTGTAACAAGCTGTCATATCTGTTCCGCCCGCCAGGGACGTTTTCCTTTATGAAGTAATTTCTAATCAAGTTATGATTTAATTATGTGTATGTGTAATTATGTGTGATTAGTTAGGTATTTAGTAAATGAATAAGTAAACACAATTTTGCATTGCTGGTTCAACTTGTTAGTCAGGATTCGTGCAGATAACCAAGAATTTACAACTTTCAGATGAGACTGAATTAAAATGTCGATTAATATTGACTGTTATTGATGTAAAATATTACTAGGTCTTTAAGAGTTTATTCGGAAGGTAACAGCTCTATAAATACTATTTTGTGGTGCCCGACTCTCTAGTTAATTACATTTACATGATTAGCTCAATCAGGTAATATTGATGATGGAGAAATTATTTTATAGAATAGCATGTCATATCACTTAATCCGGCATAGCCAAAGACGCGACACTTCCTTCCAATTTATCAGTGACCACTGAGACCAAATTAAGCAAAAACACAAGAGCACATTGAGAAAGAGTTGTATGTTGCAGCAGCTAGCACCTCAGAGGATCCCATGCATTGAGCTGTGTGTTCCAGCAGCTAGCACCTCAGAGGATCCCATGCATTGAGCTGTATGTTCCAGCAGCTAGCACCTCAGAGGATCCCATGCTTTGAGCTGTATGTTCCAGCAGCTAGCACCTCAGAGGATCCCATGCTTTGAGCTGTATGTTCCAGCAGCTAGCACCTCAGAGGATCCCATGCTTTGAGCTGTGTGTTCCAGCAGCTAGCACCTCAGAGGATCCCATGCATTGAGCTGTATGTTCCAGCAGCTAGCACCTCAGAGGATCCCATGCTTTGAGCTGTATGTTCCAGCAGCTAGCACCTCAGAGGATCCCATGCATTGAGCTGTATGTTCCAGCAGCTAGTACCTCAAAGGATCCCATGCCTTGTCCATCCAGACCGAGGAAGATAGAGATCGTGTCCCAAATGACACACTATTCCCTTTAAAGTGCCTTACTTGTCACCTGAGCCCTATGGGCACTATGTAGGATAAAGGTGCCATTTGGAAGGCGGAGACTGTTAGTTCCATGCAGCGCTGGGCCCCTGGTCTGGTCTGATGCCAACAGCTGCTTCTCTCTGAGCCAGGCACAGCTGTGGAATAGAAAGAAGACTGGTGGTGGCAGTGGGGGGGTTATCAAAGGAAGGCAATGGAAATAAAATAAGAGGGCCAAATCCCAAATCAATTCGTGCCACAATCACTGCAGCCCAGGACTGTGACAAATGTCCTTCTGATGCCATTGTTTTGTCCCAACTCACAACCAATTCCCTATATAGTGCACTACTATTGACCAGAGCCCATATGTCCCTGGTAAAAAGAAATGGTGCCATTTAGGACTCAGAACATCCATGGCCGGCCCATTGTGCTTGGGGCAGAACATCTCGGGAACCAATGACTCCTTGAATGCATGAATTGTATATATATTGTATGTAATTGTATTCTATCTTGTGCTTTTCAGCACCTAGTTCATGATGTGATGAGAAGTCTCACAAAATGACTGGAATATAGATGTAGCATCTTAATCTGGTCACGCTTTTGTCGCTGAGAATATTCCTGTACCGCAGGAAATGTACTAATTAATTTCACTGAAAACCCGCAGTAACACAGTTATATGATCAGTATTGCACTTTTCATGTAGCATAGTTTAGGCCAGCTAATACCCTAACCACCAATCAAGCAACATTATGGACTAAATGACAATATAGGTCAAATTTAAGATACTTCCATCTGTAAGCAAGAGGAAAAACAATGGTAAGATCTGTTGAATCTATATGGATAAAAGCATTACAAGTGAGGGAAATTATAATCTACGTATGTGTTATGAATGGAAATTATTTATGGTAGGATGCCCTTCCTACTTATGTGTTTATTAACATGAAATGTGTGGAGGGCAGGCAGTTCAACCTTTGTAATTTTAATGGGATTTCTATCATTTAACTCCATGTTAATGTGAGCCAGTCACACATGTTGGTTCATTGTCTCCCCGACCTGGTGTCTGTGCCATCACCAGAACAATTACACATCTTCTGGTTAGACATGATTGTAAAATAGCTCATTATTGTGTCTACTGCCGGCATGCCAGCATTCAGATGAGCCAATTGTGTGACAAACTAACAAGCCAATTCAAAAGCAGCCATAAAGGAATGATGTTTCGGGAGCATTGTTGCTACATTCAATGAACATTCTGCACCACCATTCAACTGTATATCTTTTGAAAGACATTCAGCTTTTCAATTCCCACACAGAGGCTCACAGTAGTTCAATTAGGTTTTTATTCTATTTCCAATTCCAGTCCCGCTCATGCTGAATTTACGAGATACGCATGTTTTCCAGAGAAAGGAATTCCACATAGTGGATTGTGGGAAGAAGGTTCAAAGAGTGTTTAAATGGAGAATGTGGCGTGATTATTGGACAGTTAAGGTTTGTTTCCTTTCATGTCCAGCCCAGTAAACAAAGCTGCCAAGCATCGGTGCCTTTTTAAATACTTGCGTATTTTCATTTTTATTTCACCATACCATTTTAAAGGTGCTTTCACTTAGCTAAGTGCCTCCGGTAAACACCTTATGTGACACCCAGCATCATGACACATTATGACACGGTCATAACCATGTCCTCATATGTCATAACAGCTAACATATCCTGTCATAACCTGTTACAGGTTACAGTTAACACTGTCATGAAACATGTATTTAAACCTGGCTGGTTATGACACCTACATGAGTGTCAAAACTCCCCAAACTTACCACAAGGCAAAACATTCCATTACACCATAGTTTACGTGTCAACAGTATGTTTATATTCCATAACGTTTTCTGAAATTGAACATATGAAATTATAATTGTAATTGCGCACACATTGATGTGACACATTCCCCTTTCCCAATGTTCTGCTGCTGTTGACTGGGATGAATGCAGGAGCAGATTTCAGGAGCAGGACAAGACACCCCCTTTTTGACTGATGACTGATATAAGGACATGTAAATGACAGGCCCATCTGTCTTATATGATTATGATGGTCCTGACACTGTCATAAAGTGTATTTTCTTAGTCCAAGTAAAGTGGCACAGGATCGTCGTAATGTTTCATGAAGTGTATTTTCTTAGTCCAAGTAAAGTGCACAGGATCGTCGTAATGCTTCATGAAGTGTATTTCCTTAGTCCAAGTAAAGTGACACAGGATGGTCATAATGCTTCATAAAAGTGTATTTCCTTAGTCCAAGTAAAGTGGCACAGGATGGTCGTAATGCTTCATGAAGTGTATTTCCTTAGTCCAAGTAAAGTGGCACAGGATGGTCATAATGCTTCATGAAGTGTATTTCCTTAGTCCAAGTAAAGTGGCACAGGATGGTCGTAATGCTTCATGAAGTGTATTTCCTTAGTCCAAGTAAAGTGGCACAGGACAGCTTCATGAAGTGTATTTCCTTAGTCCAAGTAAAGTGACACAGGATGGTCGTAATGCTTCATGAAGTGTATTTCCTTAGTCCAAGTAAAGTGACACAGGATGGTCATAATGCTTCATGAAGTGTATTTCCTTAGTCCAAGTAAAGTGACACAGGATGGTCATAATGCTTCATGAAGTGTATTTCCTTAGTCCAAGTAAAGTGACACAGGACGTAAGGAAGTGGTCAAGTAAAGTGACACAGGATGGTCGTAATGTGAAGTGTATTTCCTTAGTCCAAGTAAAGTGACACAGGATGGTCGCAATGCTTCATGAAGTGTATTTCCTACATGTTATTTCAAATATGATGCAAAAAACATAACTGTAAAGAATTCATTACAACAACAAATGATTTAATAAGAAACAAACTTTCAAACTTAAGGAAACTTCTTGGCAGGGAAAAACTAGTTTGAATGAATGTGGGTTTTGACACTCTTATGTAGGTGTCATAAGCAGCCATAAAATAATGCAATATGTGTCACAACGGGTGTAAATATATGGATCACGACAGTGATAAGACGATATGACAAGTGTACTGACACTGTGTGTAAAGTAAAGTGTCACCACGCTTCCTTACGGAACTATGTAGAATTAATTCACTTAGTGCAGCGGTCTAAGGCACTGCATCTCAGTGCAAGAGGCGTGACTACAGTCCCTGGTTCGAATCCAGGCTGTATCACATCCGGACGTGATTGGGAGTCCCGTAGGGCGGCTCACAGTTAGTCCAGCATCGTCCGGGGTAGGCCGTCATTAACTGACTTGCCTAGTTAAAATAAGGTTACATTTACAATAAATAAAAAATACAGGGAATAAAATCTCATGATGTTGACATATTGAAAAACTGTCAGTTCACTCATATGATGGACATTAATTGCATTACAGTTTAGGCCTAATTTGGATTCGGCCAATTACTACATTAGCAAAATAACCAGGCTCAAGCCTATCAAAAACAAGTTGGCCATTTTACTGCACTATACCATGGAATATTACTGTGTTTTCCACTGACCTGCTTTACAGCACTTAGATGACGTGACAACGCCATGGTACGATAGATTTCCAAACCAAAGGCAGTGTGATCTCTGATGCTTTCTACCATGACCGTTGTTTACATCTCGTTAAGTCCATAGTGTCAATACTATTGATTTCCTGCACATGTAATTATCCTACCTCTCTCAACCATGGATCTGACTGTCTGTGTCCCAAATGACTCCCTATTCCCTATATCGTGCACTACTTTTGACCAGAGCCCTATGGGCATATACTGGGTGCCATTTGGGACGTAACCTGTGTGTCTATTGACATGCAGGCTGGTGCCTGACAGAACCCTGGATCCTTCCTTGGTCTGTTGGAACCCAATGTCGCTGACTGGGCAGAAGAGGGTCTTCTGCATTGTTTGCTGTTTGGGGTTTTAGGCTGGGTTTCTGTACAGCACTTTGAGATATCAGCTGATGTAAGAAGGGCTTTATAAATATATTTGATTTGATCTTCTCTTTAAGATTTGCAGTGGTGTGTGCTATCTGGTATGTAGAAATAATGAAGCGGTTGAAAACATGTGTTCAGAATCCACTGTTATTCGATCAGCCTTCAGAATAATGTCACAGGTTTCTAATAGTTACTAAACCTATTTATTTCCCGTTACATGTTCTGGGATCCTGGGCCACACCAACACAGACACCAGAGAGTAAAGACAAAGTAAAGTAAAGACACCAGAGGTAAAAGTAAAGTGACCATTTTTTTTTTCAGTTAAATCGACAACTTAAAATCTATTTTTAAATAGACACTTGCCAGAACACAATTCACAACTAAAGAAAAACAATATTCTGTAACACCATTTTCAGAATTCAGTTGAAAACAATAGCATGTGTTCAGCACCCACTGTCATTCCTATTGTAATGTATGTAGGTGGCAGCCAATATCAAATTCTCCCCACCACTCAGTCAACACAGTTTTCCCACTGTTTCTGTTCCCTATTTAATGCCACCTATTTAACATGCATCAGACGCTATTGTCCACGATGCCAGTCTACCTTCAGCACAACACATCTCAGATACGTATGAAAAGGTGTGGAGTCTGTCTGAAATGACTGGCCTTTTGTCCTGTCTGAATAGCTGCAATTTTCCTTTTCAATCATCCCTCCATCACATTCAGAAAATGCCCATACAAAGAAGTCCTGCTATCATTCCTTCTGCAACGCCAGATGCATACTGATCAATAGTCGTATTCTCCCGTTCTGATTCTGATGAAAGCCATTGACGGCCAAAATGTCATGAATTTAGCTTGAATTCGATTTTTGTAAAGCATCAAGATTTTAATTGTGAGTGAGAGTTGTCCCTATTCCTTTCAAATTATCTTATGTCTCATGTTGGTTGAGCACCTACTCTCCACTCTTTAGCTCTGCCCATTCCCCGAGTTTCCCTATTAAATGCTTAGACGGGAGTAACAGACCATTCTATCATATCCTCTTCTGTTAACTAAGATTATGAGGGACGGCTCATTGTGTCTTTATTGAGGGGAGAAGAAGTTGACCCCTGGGGTCACACACTCAGGCTCACAGAGGGAGATGTCACATCACGTCTGCCTCCCAAATGATGCCCTATTTCCAAAATAGTGCAGTATTTTTGACCAGAACTCTATGGGCCCTGGTCAAAAGTAGTTCACTTTTTGGGGAATAGGGTGACATTTGTGACACTACAGGCTCACAGAGGGAGGTATTACATCATGTTTACCGAGGCTGGGAGGGCTGAGGCTCATCTCATCCCTGACCATATGTGCCAATGTCCAGAGAGTACGACCTTGAGCTTGACTGCTAACATTTCCCTTCCCCAGGGTCAGATATGAGCGGAGCCTCAGAACTCACATAAGATTAAGAGCAGTAGCCTCCACTAGAGCCAAGCCCATTGGCTGACCTATGACCTTTGAGTGAACATTCTCCCACGAGGGGAGAAAATCTAGGAGGGGAGAGACATAACTGCATCTCTCTAACACCGGATATAAAATCATCTTTGGCTATGTTGGAAAAGGTAGTGTAGTATATAGGGAATTGGGTAATATTTCTGACACATAGTCTGTGTTGTTTAGCTTTATTCCTCCTGTTTTGTTATCTTAGTGTCTGTCCCCTTCACCACACGACACACAGTCAATGCTACAGTGTTACCAGAAAACAGAGAGGGGATTCAGAATCTCAAGGTCAAGATCAACTGCCTCGCATTCCGTCCATTCTGTCTACTTGTTGCTCAACTCGCTCCCCTAAAGGTGAGCACACTAAATCTATCCATCCAAATATCCTGGAGAAGACTTATTAATTCGGACAGATTCTTTCCTTCCCTCATCCATTCTTCCTCTCCATGGTAAGGGAACTATGCTGAGGCTCAGATGTATTTTAAATGTATACCCCCAAAGTTGAACATAACCACACAACTGTGTGAACACGGACTACTTTTGAAGGTCCAACAATAGTGTGAACGGCCCAGTACATCTCCGGGGCCAAGCTTCCTACCATCCAGGACCTCTATAACAGGCGGTGTCAGAGGAAGCTCTCTCTGCTACCGCACGGCAAGCGGTACCGGAGTGCCAAGTCTAGGCTCCAAGAGGATTCTATACAGCTTCTACCCCCAAGTCATAAGACTCCTGAACAGCTAATCAAATGGCTTCCCAGACTATTTGCATTGCCCTCCCCCCCTCCCCTGCTGTTACTCTCTGTTATTATCTGTGCATAGCCACTTTAATAACTCTACCTACATGTACATAATTACCTCAATTACCTCAACACCAGTACCCCCCCACATATTGACACATTGACTCTGAACCGGTACCCCCTGTATGTAGCCCCGCTATTGTTATTTACTGCTGCTCTTTAATTATTTGTTATTCTCTCTTGCTTTTTGAGGGATTTTGTTAAAACTGCATTGTTGGTTAAGGGCTTATAAGTAAGCATTTCACTGGAAGGTTGTATTTGGCGCATGTGACAAATACAATTTGATATGATTTATTTAAATTTAATATGGTCTAAAATAAAATAGCTGTCACGTTCTGACCATAGTTATTTTGTGTTTTCTTTGTTTTAGTGTTGGTCAGGATGTGAACTGAGTGGGCATTCTATGTTGTGTGTCTAGTTTTCCCGTTTCTATGTTTGGCCTGATATGGCTCTCAATCAGAGGCAGGTGTTAGTCATTGTCTCTGATTGGGAACCATATTTAGGTAGTCTGTTTTGTGTTGGGTTTGTGTGGGTTGTTGTCTTCTGTCTTCGTGTGTCTGCACCAGACAGAACTGTTTCGGTGTTTCACATTTGATGTTTTGTATTTTGTAGTGTTCACGTTTACCGCCTTTATTAAACATGATGAACACTAACCACGCAGCACTTTGGTCCTCTCCTTCATCCACAGAAGAAAGCCGGTACAATAGCTTCTTAGCAAAGGGCAATTTCTCAAGCAAGAATTTTGCTCAGACTGTCTGGGAGTGGGGAAAACTGAAAACTAGCTGTTATTGGCAGAGAGGTTTGGAACTCTCTTTCTTATTGGTCTATTAACTAATTTACTGTTTGGTGATGTTACCATGGAAGGCCAAAACTCCATCCCACCAAAACAGGCTGAAATTTTCAAACAGCTCTTACACTAAAAGGGCATAATTTTCACAATTTCACAGTATTATTCCAACCTCATAGTTTGGACATATATATAAAACACAGGAAAATTACGTTTTTCGAATCCACTGGGCATTTTACAAAAACACATTTACAGGAAGAACAAAGTTTCCATCTGCACTGTTATTCCAGGAAATATATATTTTTCAAAATGGTCGTTGTGCATAGAGTTGTATGGATTTGTTAAACTTTGAAATCAATGGTTTTTGTTTGGTATACATTTTAAAGTGAAAAATCGGAGTCTGCGTAATTCTGTTACCATGGAATTGCCCTTCTTTTGATGAGTTTTAACATGGTTTCTTCAGCCAGGTGTGATAAGGTAAATTTGACCTCGACACACACACACACACACACACACACACACACACACACACACACACACACACACACACACACACACACACACACACACACACACACACACACACACACACACACACACACACACACACCTAGACAATGTCCCTGCAATCTCATTTAAGGTGGTGGGGTGAAAGTGTGGATAATCGCCCATCCTCAAGCCCCCCAATTGGCTAGGGGTCAGGAGGATTGCAACATCATAAATGTCAATCACTCACTTTAGTGTTTGTTCTCATAAACACTGGAACTAGAACATTGAAACCTGAACCCATAATAACAATTAAAGTAGATGTTATGTAATGATTGGCTTGTGTCTGACTGGGAGATATTCAAGGGAGTCAATGTTATTGGTTCCTTCAAGTTCCCCAACTGAAGTCTGGGTTAGGAGTTCACAGGAACTTTTAACAAGATGGCTACCAAAACAACACCTAGTCTGTGTATCTTTAAACTGAACATCCCTTGGCAGTGGATCCGGTAACACTTTATTTGGATAGTCCCAAGTAGATTGTAGATCATTTGTAAATGTTCAGTAGATGTTCAATTACTGTCAACAACATTTCAACTAACTATCCACTAACCCTAACCTTTAAAGATCAGACACATCGGAAGGATTGTCAAACGTTTGCCTGACAGTACTAGTAGTTTTTTTTCTGCTCTTTTGCACACCAGTATTTCGACTTGCACGTCCTTATCTGCATATCTATCACTCCAGTGTTAATTGCTAAATTATAATTACTTCACCACTATGGCCTATTTATTGCCTTACCTCCTTACTTCATTTGAACACACTGTGTACAGATGTTTCTATTGTATTATTGACTGTACATTTGTTGATCCCATGTGTAACTCTGTGTTGTTTTTGTCGCACTGCTTTTGCTTTATTTGGCCAGGTTGCAGTTGTAAATGAAAACTTGTTCTCAACTGGCCTACCTTGTTAAGTAAAGGTAAAAATATGTATTTTTTTTAAATGACAGCGAAAACATGTTTTAAAGAAATTATAGCACATTTATTGAAAATGGAATACAGATCTAATTTACATACAGTTGAAATCGGAGGTTTACATACACTTAAGTTGGAGTCATTAAAACTTGTTTTTCAACCACCACAAATTTCTTGTTAACAAACTATGGTTTTGGCAAGTCTGTTAAAACATCTACTTTGTGCATGAAACAAGTAATTTTTCCAACAATTGTTTACAGACAGATTATTTCACTTATCATTCACTGTATCACAATTCCAGTGGGTCAGAAGTTTACATACACTGAGTTGACTGTGCCTTTAAACAGTTTGGAAAATTCCAGAAAATGATGTCATGGCTTTAGAGGCTTCTGATAGGCTAATTGATATCATTTGAGTCTAATGGAGGTGTACCTGTGGATGTATTTCAAGGCCTACCTTTAAACTCAGAGCTTCTTTGCTTGACGTCATGGGAAAATCTATGGAAATCAGCCAAGACCTCAGAAAAAAATGGTAGACTTCCACAAGTTTGGTTCATCCTTGGGAGCAATTTCCAAACGTCTGAAGGTACCACGTTCATCTGTACAAACAATAGTATGCAAGTATAAACACCATGGGACCACGCAGCCGTCATACCGCTCAGGAAGGAGATGCGTTCTGTCTCCTAGAGGTTAATGTATTTTGGTGCGAAAAGTGCAAATCAATCCCAGAACAACAGCAAAGGACCATGTGAAGATGCTGGAGGAAACAGGTACAAAATTATCTATATCCACAGTCAAATGAGTCCTATATCAATATAACCATGATGGCTGCTCAGCAAGGAAGAAGCCACTGCTCCAAAACTGGTTTGCAACTGCACTTGGGGACAAAGATTGTACTTTTTGAAGAAATGTCCTCTGGTCTGATGAAACAAAAATAGAACAGTTTGGCCATAATGACCATCGTTATGTTTGGAGGAAAAAGCGGGAGGCTTGCATGCCGAAAAACACCATCCCAACCGTGAAGCACGGGGATGGCAGCACCGTGTCGTGAGGGTGCTTTGCTGCAGGAGGGACTGGTACACTTCACAAAATAGATGGCATCATGAAGCAGGAAAATTATGTGGATATATTGAAGCAACATCTCAAGACATCAGTCAGGAAGATAAAGCTTGGTCAAAAATGGGTCTTCCAAATGGACAATGACCCCAAGCATACTTAGCATAAGTTGTGGCAAAATGGCTTAAGGACAACAAAGTCAAGGTATTGGAGTGGCCTTCACAAAGCCCTGAGCTCAATTCCATAGACAATTTGTGGGCAGAACTGAAAAAGCGTGTGCGAACAATGAAGCCTACAAACCTGACTCGTTTACACCAGCTCTGTCAGGAGGAATGGGCCAACATTCACCCAACTTATTGTGGGGAAAATTGTGGAAGGCTACCTAAAACGTTTGACCCAGGTTAAACAATTTAATGACAATGCTACCAAATACGAATTGAGTGTATATTAACTTCTGACCCACTGGGAATGGGATGAAATAAATAAAAGCTGAAATAAAACATTATATCTACCATTATTCTGACATTTCACATTCTTAAAATAAAGTGGTGATCCTAACTGACCTAAAACAGGTGTTTTTCAGAATAAAAAAAGAAACAGAATGGAGCTAAGCACAGGCAAAATCCTAGAGGAAAACCCAGTTTAGTCTGCTTTCCACCAGACACTGGGAGATTAATTCACCTTTCAGCAGGACAATAACATAAAACACAAGGCCAAATACACACTGGTATTGCTTACCAAGACGACATTGAATGTTCCTGATTGACCTAGTTACAGTTTTGACTATGCTTGAAAATATGCCACTACTATGCTTGAAAATATGGAGAGTGGTACTCGGTAATGTGTTGTATTTGGCCCAAACATAACACTTTGTATTCAGACCAAAAGTTAATTGCTTTGCACATTTTTTTGCATTATTATTTTAGTGCCTTCTTGCAAACAGGGTGCATGTTTTGGAATATTTGTTATTGTGTACAGGCTTCCTTTTCACTCTGTCAATTAGGTTAGTATTGTGGAGTAACTACAGTGTTGTTGATCCATCCTCAGTTTTCTCCTATTACAGCCATTAACTGTTTTAAAGTCACCATTGGCCTTCAAAGTCACCATGGTGAAATCCATGAGCAGTTTCCTTCCTCTCCAGCAACTGAGTTAGGAAGGCCGCCTGTATATTTGTAGTGACTGGGTGTATTGATACATCATCCAAATTGTAATTAATAACTTCATCATGCTCAAAGGGATATTTAATGTCTGCTTTTTAATTTTTTTTACCCATCTGTCAATAGGTGACCTTCTTTGCGAGGCATTGGAAAACCTCCCTGGTCTTTGTGGTTGAATCTGGGTTTGACATTCACTGCTCGACTGATGTAGCTTGCAGATACTTGTATGTGTGGGGGACAGTGCTGTGATAGTAATTCAAAAAACCCTCACAGCTGTAATCGCTGCCAAAGGTAATTCCAACATGTATTGGCTCAGGGGGTTGAATACTTATCAAATCAAGATATATCAGTGTTTTGACATTAGAATATTTTGTGTAGATCGTTGACAAAAATACTTTAATCTCACTTTGTAACACAACCAAATGTGAAAAAAGTCAAGGGGTGTGAGTTCTTTCTGAAGGCTCTGTATATGTCCCCATAGTATGTTATACCGAGTGCCCGACTGAAAGGGAATGTACAGTCATGAATATAACTACTGTTCCCTGGAGGAGGAACAGGGCATTACATAACATGGCCCTGCGTCGTCAGGGGGTTTGGGTTCAATGAAGAGCAGTATTGAATTGAGGATATTAATGGAGCCCCGGTGCTATAGCCGGGAAGGCGGGGTTTCCGAGGGCGGGCTCTGCATTCATTGGAAATTTGGGTGTGTTTCTAGTTTTTTTCCAGGTGAATGTGATTGGTCGTTGACTCCCCATTTTATGTCATGCCTCGTTCCCCCCTTCGGGGAACAGTATTTATACTCATATTTGTAAGTTTTCAAGAAATCCAGAGAATCCCCTATTCAGGATAGCAACTTTCAGACACTCAGAGAACCCTTAGTTTCTGAAAAAGACAGCACACTTGAACTTATAGCTGCTTGCATGTTAAACAATCATCATTTAAATTGTGACCTGCTGTTTTTGTCAACTTGATTAGGGACAACATCTGGCACAATCACAGGCAGCCACCACAAATTATTCTCAAAATAAACCATTATAAACACAACCGATGGCCTCCCTGCACTGCAATCAGTGCAGATTCTAGGTTTTAGAATACTCTATGTTAGAACATACTCAGTAACTGCTGTATGTGTGGCGGGAAAACATGACTGTGATAATGAAATACAGTGGTGATTGAAAAGCTGAAGGTCTTGTGCTGTGTCCCTCCATAGCTGAAGAGGCCTGGGTTAAGTCTCAATTGGCACCCTATTCCCTATATAGTAAACTACTTTTGGCCAAAGCACTATGGGCCTCTGGTCAAAAGTAGAGCTCTATGTAGGGAATAGAGTACCATTTGGGACTCAACCCTGAAGTTGCAGTAAAACCTATCATTTCCTGCATGGGGGTTCAGTTGCGGTCATCTGATGATTGATAACCAGGCAGCAGATGTTTCAAGAAGCAGACCATTGATGACAGTCCTTGAAGGAGGAGCACGATGATTCGGGTTCATCACCATCACACACCACCTACTGCACATCCACAAGCACATACACACAAGCAGACACACACAAGCAGACACACACAAGCAGACACACACAAGCACACACACACAACCACACACACACACAGACAAGCACCATCTCGCCATCCATCACAGCAGTAAATAAGAGGCCTCGTTCTCAGGCCTTTCACAGAAACACATAGAACCGGTGATGATTAATTAAACTATAAGAAATAGATGTTTAGAGACACTGATCTTACAATCTTTTACATCCAGGGGCATGGATGATTGCGTGTAATTATAGGTGACAACTAGACTCATTAAATGTATTTTTTATGGAGTGAGGATGGTTCTACATCATGTACGTACGTCTGGGGCTTTGATTCAATCTCAAGATACCATATGAACTTGAAGCATAGATCGCTGCTGGAATTAAATGAAGCGAAATGGCTTAAAAAACGCACATGGAATCATTTTTGAGATAATGACATTGCATATGTAAAACTGCAACCTGATGGGAAAAGTTGCACTCATAAGCGCGCAGAGAGGATGGAGAGAGAGTGCCCAGGGAACTGGCAGTGTATTGTTGTTGTGTGTTTTTTCTTACCCACAGTCAGTTTGAGCTTCAGAAGCCTGTCTGCAGGGTAGAAATGCATTCAGCTCTGAAGGATTTGAGAAACAATGCAATCGTCCTGAATGTAAATGGGTTCAATGCATGGAATACAGATTGAACAGTCTGAACACAGTCACATATAGTATTCGTTAGTTCAGAAAGCTTTCTCGCTCTCTTCTTTCTCTCTCACATTTCAGATTTGTTTTGCCCTCATGAAAATGGTATCAGCCCCGACAAAAATGTTTATGAATTATAACCCAAATTTCCTGTTGCTGCGGGATTATTTTCCTGCTGTAGCAAACTGTCTCAAATTAAAATCCTGCATCTGTAGCTAGCATTTGTTTTCTCTGTTTCTCATTGGGGACAGTGTTCAGACCATAGAGGGAGAGAGGGGGAAAAGTTCACTATCTGCTTAACCAAATGTGCGAGTGTCACATTCTGCCTAACCAAGTCTGACATCAAAAAGTCCCCTTATTCAGTGCAACCTTAACAGTAAATAACAGAATAATCAAATGTGGACTGGTGAAGACTTCCAGACGCCTCCCCATGTCTAAACCCTGTGGAAGTGTCTGACGTGTGGGACCTGGCCCAGCCACCCTAAAACCAGATGGTGGACATGTATAACTTTTGAGGAGGAATTCCATACCCACATGTAGGATACAATGCCTCTGGGAGCAAATCCAACCCCAATATTGATTTCTCATTGGTTTAACGTAATTTGAAATGACATTGATTCAACCAGTGTGTGCCCAGTGGGACTTGTATTATCAGCCCACATTCTGTTGCTATTACATTTGATTAAGACTTTAGAATATTAGAAGAGTATACTAATGGACTTTAGAATGTTAAAGTCTACTAATGGACTTTAGAATGTTAAAGTCTACTAATGGACTTTAGAATGTTAAAGTCTACTAATGGACTTTAGAATGTTAAAGTCTACTAATGGACTTTAGAATGTTAAAGTCTACTAATGGACTTTAGAATGTTAAAGTCTACTAATGGACTTTAGAATGTTAAAGTCTACTAATGGACTTTAGAATGTTAAAGTCTACTAATGGACTTTAGAATGTTAAAGTCTACTAATGGACTTTAGAATGTTAAAGTCTACTAATGGACTTTAGAATGTTAAAGTCTACTAATGGACTTTAGAATGTTAAAGTCTACTAATGGACTTTAGAATGTTAAAGTCTACTAATGGACTTTAGAATGTTAAAGTCTACTAATGGACTTTAGAATGTTAAAGTCTACTAATGGACTTTAGAATTTAGAATGTTAAAGTCTACTAATGGACTTTAGAATGTTAAAGTCTACTAATGGACTTTAGAATGTTAAAGTCTACTAATGGACTTTAGAATGTTAAAGTCTACTAATGGAATGGACTTTAGAATGTTAAAGTCTACTAATGGACTTTAGAATGTTAAAGTCTACTAATGGACTTTAGAATGTTAAAGTCTACTAATGGACTTTAGAATGTTAAAGTCTACTAATGGACTTTAGAATGTTAAAGTCTACTAATGGACTTTAGAATGTTAAAGTCTACTAATGGACTTTAGAATGTTAAAGTCTACTAATGGACTTTAGAATGTTAAAGTCTACTAATGGACTTTAGAATGTTAAAGTCTACTAATGGACTTTAGAATGTTAAAGTCTACTAATGGACTTTAGAATGTTAAAGTCTACTAATGGACTTTAGAATGTTAAAGTCTACTAATGGACTTTAGAATGTTAAAGTCTACTAATGGACTTTAGAATGTTAAAGTCTACTAATGGACTTTAGAATTTAGAATGTTAAATGTCTACTAATGGACTTTAGAATGTTAAAGTCTACTAATGGACTTTAGAATGTTAAAGTCTACTAATGGACTTTAGAATGTTAAAGTCTACTAATGGACTTTAGAATGTTAAAGTCTACTAATGGACTTTAGAATGTTAAAGTCTACTAATGGACTTTTTAGAATGTTAAAGTCTACTAATGGACTTTAGAATGTTAAAGTCTACTAATGGACTTTAGAATGTTAAAGTCTACTAATGGACTTTAGAATGTTAAAGTCTACTAATGGACTTTAGAATGTTAAAGTCTACTAATGGACTTTAGAATGTTAAAGTCTACTAATGGACTTTAGAATGTTAAAGTCTACTAATGGACTTTAGAATGTTAAAGTCTACTAATGGACTTTAGAATGTTAAAGTCTACTAATGGACTTTAGAATGTTAAAGTCTACTAATGGACTTTAGAATGTTAAAGTCTACTAATGGACTTTAGAATGTTAAAGTCTACTAATGGACTTTAGAATGTTAAAGTCTACTAATGGACTTTAGAATGTTAAAGTCTACTAATGGACTTTAGAATGTTAAAGTCTACTAATGGACTTTAGAATGTTAAAGTCTACTAATGGACTTTAGAATGTTAAAGTCTACTAATGGACTTTTTAAAGTCTACTAAATGTTAAAGTCTACTAATGGACTTTAGAATGTTAAAGTCTACTAATGGACTTTAGAATGTTAAAGTCTACTAATGGACTTTAGAATGTTAAAGTCTACTAATGGACTTTAGAATGTTAAAGTCTACTAATGGACTTTAGAATGTTAAAGTCTACTAATGGACTTTAGAATGTTAAAGTCTACTAATGGACTTTAGAATGTTAAAGTCTACTAATGGACTTTAGAATGTTAAAGTCTACTAATGGACTTTAGAATGTTAAAGTCTAATGGACTTTAATGGACTTTAGAATGTTAAAGTCTACTAATGGACTTTAGAATGTTAAAGTCTACTAATGGACTTTAGAATGTTAAAGTCTACTAATGGACTTTAGAATGTTAAAGTCTACTAATGGACTTTAGAATGTTAAAGTCTACTAATGGACTTTAGAATGTTAAAGTCTACTAATGGACTTTAGAATGTTAAAGTCTACTAATGGACTTTAGAATTTAAAGTCTACTAATGGAATGTTAAAGTCTACTAATGGACTTTAGAATGTTAAAGTCTACTAATGGACTTTAGAATGTTAAAGTCTACTAATGGACTTTAGAATGTTAAAGTCTACTAATGGACTTTAGAATGTTAAAGTCTACTAATGGACTTTAGAATGTTAAAGTCTCTACTAATGGACTTTAGAATGTTAAAGTCTACTAATGGACTTTAGAATGTTAAAGTCTACTAATGGACTTTAGAATGTTAAAGTCTACTAATGGACTTTAGAATGTTAAAGTCTACTAATGGACTTTAGAATGTTAAAGTCTACTAATGGACTTTAGAATGTTAAAGTCTACTAATGGACTTTAGAATGTTAAAGTCTACTAATGGACTTTAGAATGTTAAAGTCTACTAATGGACTTTAGAATGTTAAAGTCTACTAATGGACTTTAGAATGTTAAAGTCTACTAATGGACTTTAGAATGTTAAAGTCTACTAATGGACTTTAGAATGTTAAAGTCTACTAATGGACTTTAGAATGTTAAAGTCTACTAATGGACTTTAGAATGTTAAAGTCTACTAATGGACTTTAGAATGTTAAAGTCTACTAATGGACTTTAGAATGTTAAAGTCTACTAATGGACTTTAGAATGTTAAAGGACTTTAGAATGTTAAAGTCTACTAATGGACTTTAGAATGTTGTTAAAGTCTACTAATGGACTTTAGAATGTTAAAGTCTACTAATGGACTTTAGAATGTTAAAGTCTACTAATGGACTACTAATGGACTTTAGAATGTTAAAGTCTACTAATGGACTTTAGAATGTTAAAGTCTACTAATGGACTTTAGAATGTTAAAGTCTACTAATGGACTTTAGAATGTTAAAGTCTACTAATGGACTTTAGAATGTTAAAGTCTACTAATGGACTTTAGAATGTTAAAGTCTACTAATGGACTTTAGAATGTTAAAGTCTACTAATGGACTTTAGAATGTTAAAGTCTACTAATGGACTTTAGAATGTTAAAGTCTACTAATGGACTTTAGAATGTTAAAGTCTACTAATGGACTTTAGAATGTTAAAGTATACTAATGGACTTTAGAATGTTAGTCTACTAATGGACTTTAGAATGTTAAAGTCTACTAATGGACTTTAGAATGTTAAAGTCTACTAATGGACTTTAGAATGTTAAAGTCTACTAATGGACTTTAGAATGTTAAAGTACTAATGGACTTTAGAATGTTAAAGTCTACTAATGGACTTTAGAATGTTAAAGTCTACTAATGGACTTTAGAATGTTAAAGTCTACTAATGGACTTTAGAATGTTAAAGTCTACTAATGGACTTTAGAATGTTAAAGTCTACTAATGGACTTTAGAATGTTAAAGTCTACTAATGGACTTTAGAATGTTAAAGTCTACTAATGGACTTTAGAATGTTAAAGTCTACTAATGGACTTTAGAATGTTAAAGTCTACTAATGGACTTTAGAATGTTAAAGTCTACTAATGGACTTTAGAATGTTAAAGTCTACTAATGGACTTTAGAATGTTAAAGTCTACTAATGGACTAAAGTCTACTAATGGACTTTAGAATGTTAAAGTCTACTAATGGACTTTAGAATGTTAAAGTCTACTAATGGACTTTAGAATGTTAAAGTCTACTAATGGACTTTAGAATGTTAAAGTCTACTAATGGACTTTAGAATGTTAAAGTCTACTAATGGACTTTAGAATGTTAAAGTATACTAATGGACTTTAGAATGTTAAAGTATACTAATGGACTTTAATGGACTAATGGACTTTAGAATGTTAAAGTCTACTAATGGACTTTAGAATGTTAAAGTCTACTAATGGACTTTAGAATGTTAAAGTATACTAATGGACTTTAGAATGTTAAAGTATACTAATGGACTTTAGAATGTTAAAGTCTACTAATGGACTTTAGAATGTTAAAGTCTACTAATGGACTTTAGAATGTTAAAGTCTACTAATGGACTTTAGAATGTTAAAGTCTACTAATGGACTTTAGAATGTTAAAGTCTACTAATGGACTTTAGAATGTTAAAGTCTACTAATGGACTTTAGAATGTTAAAGTCTACTAATGGACTTTAGAATGTTAAAGTCTACTAATGGACTTTTTAGAATGTTAGAATGTTAAAGTCTACTAATGGACTTTAGAATGTTAAAGAAAGTTAAAGTCTACTAATGGACTTTAGAATACTAATGGACTTTAGAATGTTAGAAAGTATACTAATGGACTTTAGAATGTTAGAAAGTATACTAATGGACTTTAGAATGTTAGAAAGTATACTAATGGACTTTAGAATGTTAGAAAGTATACTAATGGACTTTAGAATGTTAGAAAGTATACTAATGGACTTTAGAATGTTAGAAAGTATACTAATGGACTTTAGAATGTTAGAAAGTATACCAATGGACTTTAGAATGTTAGAAAGTATACCAATGGACTTTAGAATGTTAGAAAGTATACTAATGGACTTTAGAATGTTAAATACTAATGGACTTTAGAATGTTAAAGTATACTAATGGACTTTAGAATGTTAAAGTATACTAATGGACTTTAGAATGTTAAAGTATACTAATGGACTTTAGAATGTTAAAGTATACTAATGGACTTTAGAATGTTAGAAAGTATACTAATGGACTTTAGAAAGTGAACTCACACTTCTTGACGTGCCAACAGGTACATGAAGAGAAAGGTATACTGTACTAAATAAAAAAGATAACTCCACCACTCCAGCAGTGTGCTAGAGATTTTCTTATTTTTATTGACGTTAGTATGTTGCCTAGCATTTCATCCATAATTTACAGTAATAACCAGCTTGTTAATAACAAATAGCCATTGATTCCTATGTTGAGCACCTTTCAGTTTCTCTTTTATCTTGCAATTACATTGCATTCTTGGTGGTCCATTTGGTTGTTTGTTAATTGCCTTGCAGGGAGATAAGGGAAGACATTTCATCCGAACAAGTTAATTAGCCAGGAGATTGCATCAGTGCAAATGAGGATAATGAAATTAACACTGTCCTAAAGTAACTGATTAGCAATTAAGCTATTAGAATTGAACAAATGGCATTGTTTTATGGTTTGTTTTGTTTTATAGCCCTTGCCTTCAGTCAATTACAAACGTGCCCTCTTTGGCCTCATGGGTGGAATATTATTAATAGTTTCCATAATTTCATAATGAATAAAGAGTTTTTTATGACAAAAATCCGGTGTTTTTATGCCAAACAGTTTTGTTATATTTCAGTCTTCTGTGATGTGTATAAAGGGTAATATTGGGATGCAAATTCTAATTTGAACACGTTTCAACTCTGTATCTGACATGGTACAGGTGTCTTCTTATTTTAAGCCCTCAACCATGTGTGTGAGGTGTATACTTTTGTTTAAAAGTACATTTGTTTAAGACTACCAAGAAACACTCTGTGTGACCCTGATTTAGCCCACTGCAGTAAAAGGTTTATGTTGTGCAATATTGCAATACGTGCGAAGACTACAGTACTACGATGTGTTTTTACTGTAAGCACACATAGCAAAGTTTTTAGGACACAGTATTTCACCAGGAATAAGAAAGGAAGTACAATATGGAAATCATCTTCTCAATAGATACAATCTTGACTCTGTGTACATACACCATTAAATCTTCCTGCATCTGAGAGAAAACTATTTACAATTGTTGTATAAGTTAAGGGTTACTTTTCAGGAGGTTTATTGTTCCATTCGTTGCTGTTCGTGAAATGTGTATATATTTTAAACCTAGCAGAGAAATGTGTATACTTTAAATGACACGGATCCATTAATTCTGAGACGCTCCACATTCCATTGTTATCTTCGTTTTCGCACAGAATAATTGAGATCAGCAGTATAACTGGGCTTGTACTCAAAAACACCATACAGATATGGCCAAAATATATGTATGGTGTTTCTCTCTACTGGGTCCACCTGGTCCTTTCTCTGAGAGGGGAGGCCCAGGCAGGCCCTGTATGCCTGATGGTGTTTCTCTCTACTGGGTCCACCTGGTCCTTTCTCTGAGAGGGGAGGCCCAGGCAGGCCCTGTATGCCTGATGGATGGAGGGCTGAAGGGTTTATAGTCATTGTGACAGAGGAACTACATGTCTAGTTTATCTCCTCCACCAACATTCATCTACACACACACACACACACACACACACTGTATCTGGGCCTAGCCAGATAATATAATTAACCCACAGTCCTTTGTTTCTCTCCACCACTGCCCAGCCCCTGTATCTGCACAGAACAACCATTTGAAAGAGGATCTCTCAATTCCATCCTTAACAATGGGCTGATAGTGTGATCATGTGCCTAAGTGACGGATTCAATCCAGCTTGGTAAAATAGAAAGGCGATGAAGTGGCAGCATCATTAGCTATTATGGCTTCATTTAGTCCCACAAAATGGTTTTCATCATTGGCAAACAGTCTCTGATGGAAAGTATGTGTAATAATTTATAAGGCATCATGTTTGAATGGGCACACAAACAATCAAGCTTAAGACAAAATGATGGTCTGTATAAAAAAATAATTGGATTGAGAAAATACTGCTTGGAGTGGTTGTGAACTGAAATAGCAACGTGTTTTCACACAATAACACTAAACGCGCATGCACTAGGGATAGCAAGTCAAGCTCATAATGTTGAGCAATGGTCCCCTTTGACTGCCTTGGATGGTGGCAGTAGTGTTTGGCCAGCGTATGCTGCATGATGTCATAGCTCAATGTCTCAATGTCATTAATGGAACACTGAGTCACCTTTGCCCGAGCACAAGATGTCGCAGAAGGACCCATCACTTGCCATATTTTATTAGAAGAATACTCCAAATACAGCCAAGCTGTTACACTTTGAATCACATTTATGTGACGATGTCAAATGAATGAGCTCATGCTGTGTGAGCTCACCCCAATTACAGTAAATGTAAAAGTAAAGGACTTTGCAAAAATAGAATAATTACATTGAAAAAACTTGGGCAAACTTTCCTGGTGTTCAAGGTCTAAATTGGAGGCTTTTTAGTAACTTCAGGACAAGCTGTACTTTGTGATTAATGACTCTACTTTGTGAGGCTCTCTATGGAACAAATAACCACCATAGCAAGAGGCAAGCAGTCTACAGTAAATGTTGTGAATTGTGCTTCACAGGGCTGAAAGAGAACCAGGGGTCCCAAGAGGTTTGCCTAATGGGAATAGGATGGTAAGGTCCCAACATAGAGTAGACATGAATTGCAGTATGTATTATGTGTATGACAGCTACTCTGCTTTGTATTGTAGGTCCATTGTGATCCACTCAATGAAATATCATCTTAGGAGCCTGAAAAGATGTGGCTCAGTCATGACCATACACTGAGATGCACCTGAGCCCAGGGAGGCCTATCTCTCTGAACGAAAGTAGGTGTATGCATCTATTGAAATACAGAGAAGCCATTTTGGATCTGGTTAAGCATGTGTATGGGGTAGATGAGGTAGTATAGAGCCCCACATTGGACGTGTCATTATACCCATAAAACCTTGCGGTCAAACAGGGAAATGGTTCCAATTGTTTTTCCTCCATTAATTCTTCCCATAGTGAATTTTAGAAACACTTAAAATAAGGGTTGTGTTTCGTGTAGGTTTACCCTGTTGTGATGTTTTAATAACCATGTAAATCTCTCTCGGACACGGTGACTTGTATTAATATATTTGGCTCTATTTATTCTCAGATTAAATAATTATAATCATCATAAAATCCCTGCAATCTCCTGCACGCAATCTGTAGCTGGCACCTATGCTAATATGTACATTTAAATAAATTATTCATCCAGAGATTCTTACCTTTGACTCGATTTGGCAGTCTTGTCCAGTTCATCATGGTTATTGTAGTTCTTTGTGATAGCCACATAAGCAGCTAATAGCATTTCATTTGTTGAGGACAAATACAGGCAACTATTTTGATAAAAGTCACCTTGTCCGAAAGGGATTGACACGTTTATCAAGACGCCACACCAGAGAAAGCCTACACAAAACACTGCCCTTATTTGAAGTGTTTCTAAAATCACCTATGGAAAATATTTGTGGAAAAACTATTGGAACCATTTCCCTTCTGACCGCTAGGTTTTATGGCTATTATGACTCATACTGTTGTACTCTATACTGACTGTCTGACTGGAATAGAGAAACTAAGGGAGGCTGTTTGACACTTCCCCACCTGTAGTGCTGTGCATGGACTCCCATCCAACCGCTGCATAAAAACCTCATCTGAATCCTGCTGCAGCCAAGGCCCATTTGATTAGGTCTGCACCTGCGTCCCAAATGGCACCCTATTCCCTATTTAGTGCACTACTTTTGATCAGGGTCCATAGGCTTCTGGTCAAAAGAAGTGCACTACCTGTATGTTGGGATTAGAGTGCCATTTGGTGGTGCAGATGAGTTTCTGATTCCCCCCCCTTCCCCCCATGACAGAACATCAGATTAATGTCCCCTCTTTCCTTTTGTCCATCAAATCAAATGCTATTTGTCACATAATTGGTAAACAACAGGTGTAGACTAACAGTGAAATGCTTACTTACAGGACCTTCCCAACAATGCAGAGATATAGAAAATAGAGAGATAAGAGAAAAGTAAAAACACAATAATACAAAGTAATACTAAATACACAATGAGTAATGATAGCTTGGTTATATACACAGAGTACCGAAGTCGATGTACAGGGGTACAAGTTAATTTAATTAGATACAAAAGTATATGGACACCCCTTCAAATTAGTGGATTCGGGCTATTTCAACCACACCCATTGCTGAAAGGTGTATAAAATCGAGCACACAGCCATGCAATCTCCATAGACAAACATTGGCAGTCGAATGGCCTGACTATAGACAAATCTGGGTTTGGCGGATGCCAGGAGAACCTGCTACCTGCCCGAATGCATAGTGTCAACTGTACAGTTTGGTGGAGTAGGATTAATGGTCTGGGGCTGTTTTTCATGGTCATGGTTCATGGTCCATACAGAAATGATTTGTTGAGATCGGTGTGGAAGAACTTGACTGGCCTGCAGAGAGCCCTGACCTCCCCAACAAACACCTTTGGGATGAATTGGAACGCCGACTGTGAGCCAGGCCTAATCGCCCAACATCAGTGCCCGACCTCACTAATGCTCTTGTGGCCGAACGGAAGCAAGTGCCCACAGCAATGTTCCAACATCTAGTGGAAAGCCTTCCCAGAAGAGCGGAGGCTGTTATAGCAGCAAAGGGGGGACCAATTCCATATTAATGCCCATGATTTTGGAATGAGATGTTTGACGAGCAGGTGCCCACATACTTTTGTGTATGTACATATTGGTTGGGATAAAGTGACAGAGGGCAAACAGTAGCGGAATCGTGGCTGAATGACGACATGGATATTCAGCTAGCGGGAAATACGCTGCACCGGCAAGATGGAACACTCCAGTAAGACGAGGGAGGGCGGTCTGTGCATAAATTTAAACAACATCTGGTGAACGAAATCTAAGGAAGTCTCTAGATTTTGCTCGCCTGAAGTAGAGTGTATTGTGATAAATTTCAGGCCACACTACTTGCCTAGAGAGTTTTCAACTATACTTTTCGTGGCTGTTTATTTACCACCACAGACAGATGCTGGCACTAAGTCCGCACTCAGTCAGCTATATAAGGAAATAAGAAAACAGGAAACCACTCGCCCAGAGGCGGCGCTCCTAGTGGCTGGAGACTTTAATGCAGGGAAACTTAAATCAGTTCTACCAAATTTCTATCAACATGTTAAATGTGCAACCAGAGGGAAAACATTTCTAGATCACCTGTACTCCACACAAAGATGCGTACAAAGCTCTCCCTCCATTTGGTAAATCTGACCACAACTCTATCCTCCTGACTCCTGCTTACAAGCTAACAATTAAAGCAGGAAGCACCAGTGACTCTGTCTATAAAAAAGTGGTCAGATGAAGCAGATGCTAAACTACAGGACTGTTTTGCTATCACAGGCTGGAACATGTTCCGAGATTCTTCCGATGGCATTGAGGAGTACACCACATCAGTCACTGGCTTTATCAATAAGTGCATCGAGGACGTTGTCCCCACAGTGACTGTACGTACATACCCCAACCAGAAGCCATGGATTACAGGCAACATTCGCACTGAGCTAAAGGGTAGAGCTGCAGCTTTCAAGGTGCAAGACTTCCAAGAAATCCTGCTATGCCCTGCGACGAACCATCAAACAGGCAAAGCATCAATACAGGACTAAGTTTGAATCATACTACCCCGGCTCTGATGCCCGTCTCATGTGGCAGGGCTTACAAACTATTACAGACTACAAAGGAAAGCACAGCCGGGAGTTGCCCAGTGACACGAGCTAAATCACTTCTATGCTCGCTTCAAGGCAAGCAACCCTGAGGCAAGCATGAGAGCATCAGCTGTTCCGGGCGACTGTGTGATCACGCTCTCCGTAGCCGACGTGAGTAAGACCTTTAAACAGGTCAGCATATACAAGGCTGCGGGGCCAGACGGATAACCAGGACGTGTTCTCCGGGCATGTGCTGATCAATTAGAAGGTCCTGTGTAGCTCAGTTGGTAGAGCATGGCGCTTGTAACGCCAGGGTAGTGGGTTCGATCCCGGGACCACCCATATGTAGAATGTATGCACACATGACTGTAAGTCGCTTTGGATAAAAGCGTCTGCTAAATGGCATATATTATTATATTATTATTATATATAGAAGGTGTCTTCATCCCTGATTGAGTCTGTAATACCAACATGTTTCAAGCAGACCACCATAGTCCCTGTGCCCAAGAACACAAAGACAACCTGCCTAAATAACTACAGACCTGTAGCACTCACGTCCGTAGCCACGAAGTGCTTTGAAATGTTGGTAATGACTCACATCAACACCATTATCCCAAAAACCCTAGACCCACTCCAATTTGCATACCGCCCAAACAGATCCACAGATGATGCAATCTCTACTGCACTCCTAACTGCCCTTTCCCACCTGGACAAAAGGAACACTTTTGTGAGAATGTTATTCATTGACTACAGCTCAGCGTTCAACACCATAGTACCCTCAAAGCTCATCACTAAGCTATGGATCCTGGGACTAAACACCTCCCTCTGCAACTGGATCCTTGACTTCCTGACAGGCCGCCCCCAGGTGGTGAGGTTAGGTAGCAACACATCTGCCATGCTGATCCTCAACACTGGAGCTACCCAGGGGTGCATACGCAGTCCCCTCCTGTACTCCCTGTTCACCCACGACTGCATGGCAAGGCACAACTCCAACAACATTATTAAGTTTGCAGACGACACAACAGTGGTAGGCCTGATCAACGATGGGACAGCCTATAGGGAGGTGATCAGAGACCTGGCCGGGTGGTGCCAGAATAACAACCTATCCCTCAACGTAACCAAGACTAAGGAGATGATTGTGGAAAAAGATCACCGAGCACGTCCCCATTCTCATCGATGGGGTTGTAGTGGAGCAGGTTGAGAGCTTCAAGTTCCTTGGTGTCCACATCAACAACAAACTAGAATGGTCCAAACACAAGAAGACAGTCGTGAAGAGGGCACGACAAAGCCTATTCCCCCTCAGGAAATTAAAAAGATTTGGCATGGGTCCTGAGATCCTCAAAAGGTTCTACAGCTGCAACATCGAGAGCATCCTGACTGGTTGCATCACTGCCTGGTACGGCAATTGCTCGGCCACTGACCGCAAGGCACTACAGAGGGTAGTGCATATGGCCCAGTACATCACTGGGGTTAAGCTGCTTGCTATCCAGGACTTCTACACCAGGCGGTGTCAGAGGAAGGCTCTAAATATTGTCAAAGACCCCAGCCACCCCGGTCATAGACTGTTCTCTCTACTACCGCATGGCAAGCGTTACCGGAGTGCCAAGTCTAGGACAAAAAAGGCCTCTCAACAGTTTTTACCCCCAAGCCATAAAACTCCTGAACAGGTAATCAAATGGCTACCCAGACTATTTGCATTGTGTGCCCCCCCAGCCCCTCTTTTTACACTAATGCTACTCTCTGTTAATCATATATGCATTAACTATACATTAATGTACATACTACCTCAATTGGGTCGACAAACCAGTGGTCCCACACATTGGCTAACCGGGCTAGCTTCATTGTGTCCCACCACCTGCCAACCCCTCTTTTACACTACTGCTACTCTCTGTTCATCATATATGCATAGTCACTTTAACCATATCTACATGTACATACTACCTCAATCAGCCTGACTAAGTGGTGTTTGTATATAGCCTCGCTACTGTATATAGCCTCGCTACTGTATATAGCCTCTTTTTACTGTTGTTTTATATCTTTACTTGCCTTTTATTCACCTAATACCTTTTTTGCACTATCGGTTAGAGCCTGTAAGTAAGCATTTCACTGTAAGGTCTACTACACCTGTTGTATTCGGTGCACGTGACAAATAGACTTTGATTTGATGTGAGGAGTCAGAAAAGTTAGTGCAAAAATGGTCCATGCAGATAGTCCAGGTAGCTATTTGGTTAACTATTTAGCAGTCTTATGGCTTGGGGGTAGAAGCTGTTTAGGGTCCTGTTGGTTCCAGACTCAATGCATCGGTACCACTTGCCATGAGGTAGCATAGAGAACAGTATGACTTGGGTGGCGGGAGTCTTCGACAATTTTTATGGCCGTCCTCTGACACTGCCTGGTATAGAGGTCCTGGATGGCAGGGAGCTCTGCCTCAGTGGTGTACTGGGCCGTACGCACTACCCTTTGTTTAAAAAAAAAATGAGAACACATTCTCATTTACAGCAACGACCTGGGGAATAGTTACAGGGGAGAGGAGGGAAACGAATGAGTCAATTAGTAGCACCTTGTTGTCAGATGCCAAGCAATTGCCATACGAAGCGAGGATGCAGCCTGTTAAAATGCTTTCATTGGTGCAGCAGTAGAACCTTTTGAGGATCTGAGGGCCCACGCGGCCATGCCAAATTTTTTCAGCCACCTGAGGGGGAAGAAGCGTTGTCGTGCCCTCTTCCTAACTGTGTTGGTGTGTTTGGACCATTATAGATCCTTAGTGATGTGGACACAGAGGAACTTGAAGCTCTCGACCTGCTCCACTACAGCTATGGCAATGAAAATGAGGGACTGTTCGGCCCACCGTTTCCTGTAGTTCACGATCATCATGCAACAGAATGCACAGTTGGAGGCTGATGGAATCAGTGTGGTTGAACATTAAATTGCAGTAAGAGAAAACACTAAAATAGAATTTGCTAGAAATATAATAATAATATAATATTCCATTTAGCAGACACTTATCATAAGCAGCTTACAGTAGTGTGTGACATGCATTTAGAAATCTGGAAAAGATACCTCAGATTCCCCATTTAAGATGTAAAGTGTTTCTGTTACTGTTAAACACGGAATACAATCCCTTTTTGTGAGCCTGACATGTTGAAAATGTGTGTTTCCATGACAACAGCTACCTTCCATGGTCTGGAATAGGAATATTGACAGAAGGTTATGGGTTGAAGGCGTTGACTCTTACTCTCCCTGGGTGTAAATAAGACAAATAGTAAGGTACTTGGCAAGAATACATGTAATATATTCTCTACCCTGTCATAAGGCTCCATGCCCATGGCTGGTTTGCCTTGAGATGAAAAAGATAATGATCAAAGTATTTTAATTGCCCTCTCTTTTCCCTGATCCAAGCATATGGCACATTGATGCTGCAGTTAATGTGGGCTCCCAGGCGAGAGATGTCTTCTGAATGCTCCGTACACACTAACTAATGAACACGTCTGTGATAGATTACAGCGAGTGAACTCTCAAGGGGGTGATAAAGAAAGACTTACTTAAATAGGACACACTGTGTCTAGTTCTACTATCTACCTCAATATACCCATTGACTGAATGCATGGGATTCCCCTTTAGAGAGATGATGCAAGGTCAAATCATGGCAAAAGATCTATGTGATGTACAGTAACGACAAAGTTAAAGCACACTGTAATGGAGGCAGACAAACATGAACTGTCTTTTTGTCTCTTACAAAAGAGAAAGCTGTGAGTCCTCCAGTGAGAATGATGACAGCAGAGTCAAGCATCATGATTGTGAGAATGATGAAGGTACTAGATTGTCTGATGTACAGCCGAGAGCCCAGCCTGTACGGCCTCTCTGTGATGTGCAATCTGTTACCTGGGTTTGCCCTTCACACACTGGAAGACACAGAGTAACACTGTTTGATGCAGCAGGTTTTCTACCTTTCATTTTCAAGAAGCATATTTCCCGACGCTTCACAACACAAAGGCTAAATCGGATGAAACACAGGAGTTAGTATAGCGACATGGATGGGTTGATTCGTTCCTATTGTTTATGAAAAGGCGTGGAGGCCCAAATTAGCTTGATGCTAATTCAGAAGACAAGCTGATAATTTATCCCGCGCAGCAAACTTAAACCAATGGCTTCTTTCACATGGTTCCACATGGCAATACACCAAGCCATAACATTAGCTGACTAATTGCCTCATGAATTCCCGTCTGGGTGAGTGAGTGTAGCCACAGTGTAATGCCTAGTGACAAAGCTGATTTAAGCCAATGAAGAGGCACTAGGACTCCAATGAACAAGCTCAACAAGTGATGATTCATTTGTATGACTGGCCATTTTCACACCTCCTCCCATTCAGGCATGAACCTTAGCATCAGGCAGTGTTATGACTGATGACTGACCACCAAGTTAGCATTTTGTCACCCAACTCGCTTTTACTCTATGCTTGCGTGTACCGCATGCTGTGTGGCTGTGTCGGGTAAACCTCTGAGTTGTCGCTAGTTGGGACTGACATTAAGACACGGGTGTATTGAAATTCACCTTTAGAAGCACTGCTCTGGGAAGAGATGCATTTCCCTCCACCAAACCCCACCCCAGCTACCATGATAACCCTACCCCATCTCCCATGTTGGCCAGTCAATAGTGGGTGAGTCATGGCTCATTTTAGTGTGTTGAAGATCAAATGTCTCTCACATTGGAATCAATTAGTAGATGGGGCAGTGGCTATTTTTTTTAAAGACTTTAATTAATAAATAAATACATTTTGTTGAATCAATTTAATAGGATCTCTACGGTATCGCCGATGTCTTTTCCACACAGTCAATTTTAACTGTGATCTAGTGCCAACTGTAGCAATTAGCCACACACCAAAAATACTGTAATGCTAGAACTTGATTCAGACACTGCTCTTCAACAATTTGCTACATTATTTGACATGTTTTTTTTTGTGTTCATTAAATACATGTGTAGCCCTGATGAACTGGTTCCTTTGTATTTAAAATTGCAGTTAGTTGATTTCAAACTGCATTGCAGTTAAACAGATTATGCAAATGTTTAGTGCTGCTGCCTTTATTTAAATACCTGGAATAAAGTGAGCATTTACTTCTATGGAGGTCAGAGTGGATCTAAGTTGTTTATGTGCTCCTTTGTACATTACATTATCATAGCATAGTGCTCCACTGCCTCTTACTCTAACTAATCCTAAAGACTAATCCTGTTGTAAACCATTAGTATTTTAAAGATGCACTACGCAGAAATCGATCCGCCATTTCCTGGTTGCTAAAATTAGAATAGTGTTGTTCGGGGATTGATTTGCACTTTTTGCACCAATGTATGTTCATCTCTAGGAGACAAAACTCATCTCCTTCCTGAGCGGTATGACGGCTGCGTGGTCCCATGGTGTTAATACTTGCGTACTATTGTTTGTACAGATGAACGTGGCACCTTCAGACTTGTGAGGTCTAGAATTTGATGGCTGACTGATTTCTTTTGATTTTCCCATGATGTCAATCAATGAGGCACTGAGTTTGAAGGTAGGCCTTGAAATACATCCAAAGGTACACCTCCAATAGACTCAAATTATGTCAATTAGCCTATCAGAAGCTTCTAAAGTCATTACATAATTTTATGGAATTTTCGAAACCGTTTAAAGGCACAATCAACTTAGTGTATGTAAACTTCTGACCCACTGGAATTGTGATATATTGAATTATAAGTGAAATAATATGTCTGTAAACAATTGTTGGAAGAATTACTTGTGTCATGCACAAAGTAGATGCCCTAACCGACTTGCCAAAACAATAGTTTGTTAACAAGAAATTTGTGGAGTGACTCCAACCTAAGTGTATGTAAACTTCCGACTTCAACTGTATCTACCTGAATTACCTCGTACCCCTGCACATCGATATATATATATATACTCTCATATGGTAAGTCGCTCTGGATAAGAGCGTCTGCTAAATGACTTAAATGTAAATGTAATGTATATAATCGACTCGGTACCATGTATGTAGTAAAGTTATGGTTACTCATTGTGTATTTTTTTTACAGCTTTTATTACTTTTTTATTGTTTCTCTAATTTCTTTCTCTCTGCATTGTTGGGAAGGGCCAATAAGTGAGCATTTGACTGTTAGTCTGCAACTGTTGTTTACAAAGCATGTGACAAATAAAATTTGATTTGATTTTGTCCATCACTTCCCATTTCAGTTTCCGGGACCAATGAGTAACACATAGTCCCTTATGGCAACCTATTCCCTACATAGTGCACTACTTTTGATCAGGGCCCTATGTAGGGAATAGGGCACCATTTGGGACACAGTCCCATGCCAGGTGGACACGTGTGTGCCATTTGGACAGACTGATGCTAAGTGGCACTCTAAAACGATCCAGACGGAAATAATTGTAACTTATGTCGACAGAAAATCGGACTCATCAGGGGTCTACACCCTCCTTCTCCCCCCCTGTTCCTACCCTTATGTCTTCTCGTGTTACCAACGGCGCTGCCAAAATGGGATAACAGGCATCATTTTGTTGAGGCTTTTATGACGGACATGTTTGTTCCCCCAACCATTCAATAGAGTAGTGAATTTAATAAGCAACAGCCTCCATCCCCTAACGCTGTATACGCTGTATGGAAGCCCCCAGTAATGAAGGTTTATGTGATGTGCTAAACAGCATAACGTCCTTTGCTCTCATTACAGAGGCTTTCACAGCCTGCTAACAGCTCCTCAGTCAAGCTTGAATAACAAGCCAAGATGAGGAACTACGTTCCAAATGGCACCCCTATTTCCTCGGGCTCATAGGGCTCTGGTCAAAAGTAGTGCACTATGCAGGGAATAGGGTGCCATTTGGGACGTAGTCTAGCTGTACACAACTTCCACTGAATGGAAAGAGAGGCTTTTAGATTGGGTTTATTACACCAAATATCCTTGAATGGAAGGTAGACTCTATGTCCAGGTTAGGACAAGGGATACTTTTGGAAGTAATGATGACTTCCATACAATGTGCAAAGGATGTGCTTTATTGATTTTTACTTTATCACATTCTTCTGAATCTTTATGTTCCTGATTCCATTGTGAAATAGCATACCTTGCCGATTGTATCCTTAGATGTATTATGAATGCGTTCCAAATGGCACCCTATTCCTTTTATAGTGTACTACTTCTGACCGGGGCCTATAGGTAACTATTAAGGGATTGTGCCATTTGGGAAGCAATCACTGTGTGTAGTCAGGTGAGTAGACATGAGCTCTTAGTAGCAAGGTACTAGTGCTTATGTGGCGACGATTATCGCTGTAGTGGCTTGATGTCCACTTCTGGGCCTATTTCAATAATTTACTGGAGATTACATTTAGCCATGACTGGTTGTTCGCTGCTCTCAAGTGGCATGGATCAACAAACTGTTCATCTTTGGAAAATAACTGGATTAAACACAGAGGAGGCTTTAGAAAGGCTTGGAATGTGAAAGCAAGCCTGATATGTAAATGTATAGTTATTTTCACCATGACAATCTAATAGTCTGCTGCACATGCTATTTTATGTATGCATGTGCACAGCCTAAACACTACATTACTGTTTTTTTTAACAAAAAATACACCATTAAACATCATATTATGCAGGAAGGGTTACCATTACAGTTTCTATTCAGCTTCCACTCCACACTGATACTCTACACTCACCGAAAAATGTAATAAATAAATAAAAAACACTCACCGAAAAATGTACATTTCCAAATTCACCCGATTTCAGCACTAAATAGGTCAGCAGGCCTGGGGCCATACGTTTCAAGCGTCTCAGAGTTCGAGTTTGTCCTTTTAGATAATGAGTAACATGACATGGACAGGGGGACCTGGGGCCTGAGTTATCAAGAAATTGGTCCTAACTTCCCGAAGATTCTCAGAATTACGCAAATGTGGTCCTAATTTTACGCATAGGAGTAAGAGCATGTTATCAACATTCTTATGAGTAGCCTACTTATATCATATCTCAGGGTGTTTTTAAGAGAGCTCAAGATGTGTCTTAACCGGTTAGGAGTTGCCAGACGACGGCAAGCACGCACATTTAGGGAGAGGAGGTGTTTTAAAAACATTTGAAAATGATATCAAAAGTTATCGGTTAGACTGACCTTGGCCATGATGCTATTTATCCATCTACGGGATGAGCGTGTGCTCTCTCTGTAGAGATCAAAGTTATCGCCACTTTATGCTTCTTGGCTACAGAAAAAAAAATGAGACTATGTAACCGCGATGATTTGGGTCCATGACAGACTACTAATCAGCAAAGCAATCTGTCAAACCCTGATGGCAATTACGGCTTCTCAAATCATCGAAGGTTCATTGATCCATCAGTCAACACCAAATTATTCAAAAACAAGCTGTTTTAATGCAAATCGCTGGTTTTCGCTGGAGTTGGTGTCATTGACTGTACTCCCATTAAAATCATTGCCCCGTTCATCAAACGAAAGCTGTACCACAGTACTGGGCTACAGTATATAGTGGACTTTATTTCAGCATAATTAACATATTAATCTAGATAAAATGAGATGTACAATTATTTTATCTGAAGGGCTCACAAGATCAGAAGGAGCGTGGTAGAAAGGAGAATTGGCCAGTGGAAGAGATTTCATGTGCTCCATGGAGAGATGCGTCACAGCCCAAGAATAGTCTGCCGCATAATAATGGATTGAGCAATATTGCAGGACATCTACAAACTATGGCGGATCCCTCTACCTTCCGTCAATGGAAACCCAGAAACTGATATTGACGAAAGTGATGTAGACGATGATAATGCGCACCCCAATGCCACGGGTGAAGAGGGAACACTCTTCTGCCAACTGTTTGCCGACCTTCACTTTAGGTAGGCTGGCACTGCAATCTCCACACTTCGTTTGGCGCTGTGTGAGCACAGGAGAATGGTCTGACAGAACCCAATATCTAGCTACTGATAAACATGAAGCTATTGGAATGTGTGAGCGTCATACAGATATGCTATAGTGGACTAACATGTAAGTATAGGCTAGATTTCGGTGAACAAATAAGCACACCATATTTTTTAAGCGTTTTTATTGCAAGTGAAAAACTTGTAAAAATGTTTTGTTTTCTCCAGAGCAATGTCGGGTGGCAGGTAGCGTAGTGGTTAGAGTTTTGGACCAGTAACCGAAAAGTTGCTGGATCGAATCGCTGAGCTTTAAATGTAAAATATCTGTCGTTCTGCCCCTGAACAAGGCAGTGAACCCACTGTTTCCCGGGTGACGTTATGGCAGCCCCCCGCACCTCTCTGACTCAAAGGGGTTGGGTTAAATGTGGAAGACACATTTCAGTTGAATTCATTGTTGTACAAACCTCCTCTGGGTTTGATGGAACCAGACCTTCCAGGGAGCTGCTGGGGGGCCCCGTTTTTATTGTACGAGAGTAATATTCCTCCTGCAAATGCTAAACATGTATAAATGTTTTGTGTTCTCCAGTTGCATCTGAACAATGTCCTCCTCAGGGTTTGATGGCACCAGCCCTTCCGGGGATCTGCTGGTGCATGGTGCGTCCTGCAGCAACAGTGAAATGGAGATCCCCTCAGACGCTGGAGCGAGAGATCTGCTACAACAATATAATTATTGTTTTCAGTTTAGCTTACAATAAAACGTCTATTTTTTAAATCAAAATATCATGTGAAGTGTTTTAAATTCAACAGTAAGCTTAAATCTTACTTATCCTACTGCCCATTGGCCCTGAAAATGTCAGCGTCTTGGCCCTCTCCAATGCCGGAGGGTCACATTTGAGCACCCCAGGTACATTCAGCTATGGCACTGAGGGGTTTGGGTGGAGGGCCACCTCCTGAATGCAGAGAATACCCATTAGACAACAAAATAGTCTACTTTACAGTGTGGATAACATATCAATTGAATTTAGGCCTATCTGTGTTTTCTGTTTGCCTGCAGAAGTTGGCCACCTCCAATAGGACGTTTTTCACATTCTTCAGGAGTTCTTACAGAAAAATGAAATGTGCTGTTTATTAATTCAGAGACGGCTCTCCACGAGTCATTCTTTTTCTGGCTGGTCAATGTAGGATTACATTTGCACTTGATAATACTTTTGAATTTCTCAACTTGCCCTGCAAGTAAAATATAGTGCTTTCCTCCTCCCACCAGTTCAGTTTTCTTTTTTATTTCCAACAATATGACATGATATGTTTAAAAAAAGCTAGAAACTGAAAAGGGATTTGTAGTTTTACAGTATGTAAAGAGGGTAATGTGAGAGTTGTTCATAATGTCCTCTCAAACTAATTTGGTGAGTTAGATTAGCCTATCTCTCACAACAGTGCCAACCTTTCATACACCGATGTGCCTGGGATTATTATTTCATCTAAATAGGCCTAATAACAAATTTAATATTGGCCAACACCATTATGATTATATTTTATGATGATTACATTTTAATATAACAATAATAAGAAGAAATAATAGCATACAAAACAAACATTGTAACACTATGTTGCTAAGCCTATAATTGGTTTGATATTAATGTTGCTTAAATGTATCAGTGTTGTTTTTGGAAATGTGGAATCCACTCAGTGTGCCCTTTTTCTACTTAAAAAACTACAAAATGTCATCAGACTTTCACTCAACGGCTCTTCTCATGTCATAAAAACGTGCTGAGATCAAGTCAAGTCAATGAGTCCTACTCATTGCTGGGACTAGGGGAGAGACGCTTGATAACTACCTTTTAGGTCCTACTCTGAGCGGTGAGTAAATTAGGTCACAGTCATACTTTTAGCGCAATTCCTAGGAGTCATGCTGAGATGCTTGATAACTACGGGCCCTGATCCTAGATCAGCAATCCTACTCTCAGATGCTTTACAGGCCCTGAGCAGCGGAAGTTCCCATGATACACATGCAAGCCAAGGAGGTACTGGCACACTCGATTACCTCTGGAATGGCACTGCAATTGAATTATCCCAGCTAGGGTATAGGCGTCAGCATTTTGTCTTTGGAGGACCTGTTAACATGAACAGTGTCAGTGTGAGTGAATCATCTTTCACAATCAGCCATCTGTGTGATGTACCCTGGGCTGGGAAATGGGACTACTGCAGATGGAGAGATGTCTCAGCTGTGAAAGGATTGGCTGGGTTTACTTTGGGCCGTATCATGCAGATCCAGAAGGAGCTAGGAGCTGGGCGCTGGGCGCTGGGCGCTAGCAAGAGAGCATACAGCTGTAGGATCTTAAACCTCTAAAAAGATCAACTGTATAGGAGATATAAGACATCTCAGGAGATTACACATATTTAATTAACCCCTTATTTTTGATGGCACCAAACTACCTCCATACTTCCATTAGTTTGAATGGGTTACCTTCAGACAAGTCCCGTGACACTTGTGGGGGTCATAGACCAAAGAGTCTCCCCTTTCCATAGAGGGGTCATATTAGTTTGTAGACCGTTCAGATGCTGCAGACGCTTTCGTGAGAAGACCGATTTTCGGGATGTCTCATGTTCTGACAAATATCGCTGTAGCTCGGCCACCTTTTCATCGCAGATGCGGAACGCCGGCATAGGCGGATGCTGTGGATTGTGCCCATGCAAAAATATATATATATCTCTAGCTTAAACTGTCAGATTTTGATGCAAATGTTTTTATGTTACTTAGATTAATGCACATATGTTTTATGCAATCACTCTTTTGTTGCTGCACAGCAGGAAATTAACATTTATAGTGTATTTGAGATTTTAAAAAGCTTATACTTTTTGTAATTTCCACTTTGAAGATTCAGAGTTAATTTGCACTAATGAAAAATGTATCAACCCCTACAAAAATGTCCATTCATTGTAATCCACATAATCATTCAAATTTCCAGCAAACTGCCTCAAATTAAGATCCTACATCTGTTGTGTAGTTAGTACATGTTTCACTTTTAGATGTTGCTATTGCGTTTGTTTGTTTTCTAAATGGTTGTGTTTTAGGGGAAGTTTAACAGTCCATCACTTTTTGTGTTTGCAGTTTGTTTTAAAAAAAATATATTTTCAGTGTGTTTAAAAAAAAGTATATTTGCAGTGTGTTTTAAAAACAGTATATTGGCAGTGTGTTTTAAAAACAGTATATTGGCAGTGTGTTTTAAAAACAGTATATTGGCAGTGTGTTTTAAAAACAGTATATTTGTAGTGTGTTTTAAAAACAGTATATTGGCAGTGTGTTTTAAAAACAGTATATTTGTAGTGTGTTTTAAAAACAGTATATTGGCAGTGTGTTTTAAAAACAGTATATTTGTAGTGTGTTTTAAAAACAGTATATTGGCAGTGTGTTTTTTAAAAAAGTATGTGTGCCGTGTTTGCAGTTCTTTTCCTCTTTATCAGTATGCTTTCTAAGGTGACATTTGTGGTTTCTTCAATGCTTACGAAAACTGATACTAGAGTGTTAAAAAGGGCATTGGGGACTTTGTTGCTGTTTTCTAGGATTTTGACCCTGAACTATGTATAAATCGCAAAGGCTAGTTGACACACACAGGTAGGGCATAGTCACTTTACCGCTACCCAACCACTGCACATTGACTCGGTACCGGTACCTCCTATTGTTATTTTGTTACTTTTTTACTTCTTTAAAAAAAAAACTTTAGTTAATTTAGTAAATATTTTCTTAATTATGATTTTTCTTAAAACTGCATTGTTGGTTAAGAGCTTGTAGGTAAGCATTTCACGGTAATACTTTTTGTATTCAGCGCATGTAACACAACTTTTCAAGGCAATATCAAATGTATATTTCAGACAACATACATCTATGTGATATCTTTAGCTTGATCTTAAGAAACACTGAGTTGCAAGGCGGTCTTTAAGAAGGAAGCTTTCATGCTGTTGTTGACAATGTTATCACCTCATTAGTTCAAGAATCTGTCACTTAAGCAGCAATAGTAAACAGACCAGCAGCTAGCCATTCTCACTGTTCCCATTGGACCCTCAACAGCCTCTCATAACTCTGAGTAGCCCACTGCAGAAACTGCCCTATCACAGGACCAGTCTTACTAATGTCATGTAGGCCCATTTGATATGTCTGAATTGTATAACTAGCAAAATCATTTAAAATTATTTCTCAATAAAGAATTGAACTGTTCGTTAGAAATCGTGAATTGCCTAATGCCTTACCTCTTAGAAGCAGTTAAATGACAAATATTTGAGTATATTACAATTTTATATCGATTGATTTGCCCATCAGAAATGAATTGTCTAGCCAAGAAAACCGTTAGCTACGGTGTCCATATCAGGACAGCCTCAGTCTCAATGATTGCAGAGTCTGAGGCTGTCCTAATATGGGCACCACATGTGTTTATCATATACGATGAATCTATCACTGTGTTTGTCATCTTATAGGAATCTATCACTGATTGGCTAATGTCCAGGGAGTCTTCCAGCAGCAGCTTCCCGTGTCTACATATTGTGAGCCCAGTGTGATATCACAACCCTCTCCTGTCCCACCTATCAGCAGACTTAATTACTAACTCTATAGTAGACTCCAAGCTAGGCCACTCCCAACCTGTTTGTCTTTCTTTTCTTCTCCTTATGGGAATGATGCTCCTGATGAAACCCTGATAAAGGCAGCATAGCTGTCAAAACGTTAGTGTTCATTACATGTATTGCATCGGAGCCATGAGAATTTATGAAAAAAAGGGGTAGGGTTGTAAAGAATCGAAGGTGCAACTGAAGCACAAAATTAGTCTGAGGCAGAGCAGAAATTACAATAAGAAGCATTTTAGATCTGCCTGTACAAAACACAGCAAGATAGGGCATCATATACTGTAGCTTTCTGCCGTGTTTGAGAAATCTGTACAGCTGCCACTGCTGTCTTGATTTTCTTGTGTTATTTCTCCTCTCAATTCTCAGCCTGTCTGCTCCCCCCACCACTTCCCAGTCAGAGGAGGCAGGCCCGTTGCCCTAGCGACTCCAGACTCCACACAGATCCAGTACTGTTCTTCCTTCACACAAGTATGCATCAAAACTTTGTTGATCTGTACAATGTCTTTTGTTAGCAATCGCTTGTAACTGTCCAAACTCACCAAAAACGACATTCGGCAGCTCCTACCTACGATGTAATCAGACCCGTTGATTTTTCCCAGACTTTGTTCAATTACAGATTTATTCTAAAATTGATTTTTTTTTTAAATATTCATCAATCTACACACAGTACCCCATAATGACAAAGCCAAAATAAAAAACAGAAATAAAAAACAGAAATACCTCATTTACATAAATATTCAGATGCTTTGCTATGAGACACAAAATTGAGCTCAGGTGCATCAGGTCCCACAGTTGACTGTGCATGTCAGAGCAAAAACCAAGCCACGAGGCCGAAGGAATTGTCAGTAGAGCTCCAAGACAGGACTATGTCGAGGCACAGATCTGGGGAAGGGTACCAAAAAATGTCTGCAGCATTTAAGGTCTCCAAGAACACAGTGGCCATCATTCTTGAATAGAAGAAGTTTGGAACTACCAAGACGCTTCCTAGAGATGGCCGCCCAGCCAAATGGGGGAGAAGGGCATTGGTCAGGGAGGTGAACAAGAACCTGATGGTCACTTTGAAAGAGCTCGAGAGTTCCTGTGTGGATATGGGAGAACCTTCCAGAAGGACAACCATCTCTGTAGCACTCCACCAATCAGATCGTTATGGTAGTGGCCAGACGGAAACCACTCCTCAGTAAAAGGCATATGACAGCCCGCTTGGAGTTTGTCAAAAGGATTCTCAAAACATGAGAAACAGAATTCTCTGGTTTGATGAAAACAAGATTGAACTCTTTGGCCTGCATGCCAAGCGTCACGTCTGGAGGAAACCTGGCACCCTCCCAACGGTGAAGCATTGTGGTGGCAGCATCATGTTGTGGGGATATTTTTCAGCGTTAGGGAGACTAGAAGGTTCACCTTCTAACAGGACAATGACCCTAAGCACACAGCCAAGACAATGCAGGAGTGGCTTCGGGACAAGTCTCTGAATGTCCTTGAGTGGCCCAGCCAGAGCCCGAACTTGAACCTGAACGAATATCTCTGGAGAGACCTGAAAATATCTGTGCTCCCCATCCAACCTGACAGAGCTTGAGAGGATCTGCAGAGAAGAATGGGAGAAACTCCCCAAATACAGGTGTGCCAAGCTTGTAGCATCATACCCAAGAAGACTCTGCTGCCAAAGCTGCTTCAACAAAGTACTGAGTAATGGGTCTGAATAGGTATGAAATGTAATATTTTTATTTGTATAAATTAGCAAAGAATGATTGGGTATTGTGTGTAGATTGATGAGGGAAAAAACTATTGAATCCGTTTTAGAATAAGGCTGCAACGTAACAAAATGTGGAAAAAGTCAAGAGGTCTGAATACCTTCCAAAGGCACTGTACACTGCTAGAACAGGTTTATCTATGTTGGATGCAATTTGAATGGAGTTGGTGAGAGAGAAAGACTACAAGAGAGTGCTTGATATTTGAGTGTTCGGCCTGTAGGTTTTAAAACTTAGCGGCTACAAAATAACAACAAAAAATGAAATCTTTACAATTACAAAATAAGGTCAGATGGGTAAATTAGAAGCATATGATGTCTTTATATTACTGTAGCATAGACTATACTGCAATGTAGGCCTACCTGTCACCAGAAAAAAAGTTTTTGGGGAAAAGGGAGCCATTTTGGGCAGTAAATCTCAATAACCGGGTTCCCGCCATTCAACCCTAGCCCGTTCAAAGGCACTTAAATATCTTATCTGGCCCATTCACCCTCTGAATGGCACACATACACAATCCATGTCTCAAATGTCTCTAGGCTTAAAAATACTTCTTTCACCTGTCCCCTCCCCTTCATCTACACGGATTGAAGTGGATTTATCACTTCATAGCTTTCAGGGATCATAGCTTTCACCTGGTCAGTCTATGTCATGGAAAGAGCAGGTGTTTTTAATGTTTTGTACACTCAGTGTATGTATAAC